>NW_007247187.1:197268-291168 GCF_000164805.1 Carlito syrichta | reverse complement strand
TATACCTGAAAGAACATCCGGTGGGTGGGGAACGCCCCTCACACACCCGACTGTGTATAAAAGACCAGTTGTAATTCCCATTAAACAGCTTCTGCACTAGACTGGGGTTCAGTCTCTTTCTTTCTCTCTCTCTCTCTTTCTCTCTTTCTTCTTTCCCCCAATTGCTGATGCCGTCTCCACCTTTGGGGTACCCTGAACCCAGTTGGAGCTGGACTCCGGCATTTGATGTCTTTTAGTGCTTCTGCCACTTTTTGTTTCATCTCATCCATATCAACCAAACATTTCCCTTGAAGACTTTTTTCATCCAGGGAAACAAACAAACAAACAAACAAAAATTGTTCCTGGGGCAAGATTGTGTGAACAGAAAGGGTGGGGAATGGGGTCCTGATACTTTTGGTCCAAAAGTGCTGAGTTCTCAGTGCTGGTTAGGCAGGTGTGTTGTCATGTTAGAAGACCACATCAACTGTTTTTAGGGCTGTTTCTTTTGCAAATTGTGACACAATCTTCTCAAAACTTTGGTTGACAGTTTGACCCAGAGAAAAAATTCTGAGTGTACTGTAAGGGTCCACCCTCCAAAATATATTTCTGTTTTTTGGGGACATTCCTCCTCATAGAATCATGAACACTTGAAATTTAAAAGGGCCCTCCATGATCCCTGAAAACTTTACCAAATGGGAGTAATTTTTGTATTATTTTAGAGTTTCTGTTATTAGGGGACTAACTTTGGTATAGCACCTCATTTTCTTTTAATACATCCCTAAATATTGGTTTACATTTACTACAAGGGTCTACCTTGTAATATCTAATATACTACTATTTGTTAAAGCACTGCAGCAGTGTAGAGTAACTCTAAACATATTTTTAGGTTTCTCATATTCTTTTCTCTAAATTCTAACTGTAGACATTCTTTCAAATTTCATGTTTATATTTCTTTTCTTTTTTCGTATTAGTGAATTCATTCATTTTTTAAAACTCCTGTTTCCTCAGAGTTTTGTTTAACATATCTAACTTTTTAATCATATCAACATCTAAATATTCCATCAGCCCTCCAAATCATAATGTTGAAAAATATAACTGATAATCAACACTTTTTGTCCAACTCAACCTTCAATTGTGACTCTAAATTTCTATTTTTTATATTAGTGTTTTACTTGGTTTTTCTTTCACTTTTTATTTTAAATAAAGTTAGAAGTGTTGATTATTCTCTTGTGTACTTTTTCCATTTATTTAACAAGAATTAGAAATGTAATCTCTGACAGCAGGGACCTGGGTTGGCATAGTCAGCTTGTGTTTAGTGTTGCTAAGAACTGGTCTCATAGATAGGCCATGGTATTCTTGGGCTAAACATTATAATTGTATAAAACAAAGCCACTCTGACTGTGATAGTTCAAAGCCAAAACTAGACTACTTCATAATTATGTGTGCACACAAAGAATAAAGAAAAACAAAAGCAAAACATTGCTTATGCCATAAAACATTACCCCCAGCTACACCCAATTTTAGCTACTATGGGTGATTGTGGCTTCTTTTCCAATTACAGCTTTAATTTAAAAAATTCTTTCCACTTTCCAGACAAGAATTATTAATGTATTGTTATGGATTTAATTGTGACCCTCAAATATATGTTGAAATGTCATCTCCAGTGCCTCAGAATGTTGCATTATTTGGAAATAGGGCAATCACAAATATAATTAAAGATGAGATCAAACTAAAGTAGCTTAGTCCCTAAATTCAAAATGATGTCACTATTATTAGAAGATTAAAATGCCATATAAAGACAAAAACACATAGGGAGAATACAATGTGATGGCAGGGTCAGAGGTCGGAGTACTATAGCTATAAGTGAAGGAATGCAAAACATTGACTACCAATACAAGAAGCTAAGAAGAGGAAAAGGAATAGTCTATCCAGAATCTCAGAGGGAGCATGGGAATAGTTATAACTTTATTTCAGACTTTTAGCCTCTAGAAGTGTAAGTAAACAAATTTCTATTGTTTTAAGTCATCCAGTTTTTGGTCCTTTGACATGACATCTCTCTGAAACTAATACAAATAACAATTATAGAATTATTATGATTCTGATAACATTCAGCTTATACTTAAAGCCTTCATAAAATTATGTTACACAAGGCCAAATTCTATAATTTATCCTTCATTACATTCTGTTAGTGAAATGATGCATAATTCCTCATGGAGTACTTTCTCCCTGTTGCAAAAAGTCAATAAACAAAATTTTGTTCAACTACTTTGTGGCATTTAACTAAAGAGCAGTAAAAATTTTAGCTCCTTATCAATGATAATTTTTAGCTTGCAATTTAAAAATTGTAATAGATTTCCATTATTATGCTTTAAGTTTTTACTGCATTCATTTTCCAACCAAGTTAATCTACCCATTAGTCTTCCTAAGTATATTTTGTAATGTTTTGGAGTCCCTGAATGAGCCACAATTTCAGTGTTAGAGTAATACTTTATTCTTGAAATAGTGCTGACTTTGTGATATGCTTTAATTAAAAGAATGTGGCAGATGTCATGCTGTATCAGTTCCAAGGCTAAACTTGACAAAGGTTTGGCATCCTCCAGTTTTGCACTCTGAGGGAAATCAACTACCATTTATAAAGCATAATAATGGAAATCTATTACAATTTTTAAATTGCAAGTTAAAAATTATCATAGATAAGGAGACAAAATTTTCACTGCTCTTTAGTTAAATGCCACAACATAGTTGAACAAAATTAGGTTTATTGACTTTTTGCAACAGGTCTACAAGGTCTTCATTTTTGTGAGAATGAGGCATAAATGAGAATAAAGGCTTATAAACTATATTTTATAATATTTAAAATTATTACTGAAGCAAAGATAAAAAAGTCTATCCCCCCAAAATGTAGAAATATAGCTTAATTATAACCTGAAAGATGAATTTTTAATTTCTCAAATTCTTACAATTTGCACTTATTTGATGGAATCAGGTGATATGTGGATAGCAGAACTTGGCTGCTGCCTCTCTCTTTTTTTTTGGAATTCAGGACTTTTGTCTTATTTCTTCTTATTCCATTCCCGTTCTGTCCTGTACTGCAAAAGACCTTCAAGTTCTGACAATTAAATTCGTGACCTTGCCATCATGCACTTACATTGGTTGCACTGTACGAAAAACTCAGTAAGGTTTCATGACCTCTGCATAAAAGTGTTTCACAACTGTATTTGTGTCATCATTTGGTGGTGTTCTTGTTGAGTGGTGCTCATTATTTTTGTTGCATGTTTTTGTGTGCCATCATGAGACTGTCAGAGCTTAAATTAGAGCAATGAACACACATTAAATTTCTTGTTAAACTTAACAAGAGTGGAAGTGGAATCAGGGACATGTTAGTCCAAGTTTGAAGAAAATGGAAATTTACAAATGGATTACACATTTTTCTGTAGGGAGAGAAAATGTCACTGATGAAGACAGTTCAAAACAGCAAGTAATGAGCATAACTGACAAAAACATTGCAAAAATTCATTGAATTGTGTGTCAAAATCACCTGCTGATTGTAAGAAGCATAGCATTTATAGAGAAACAGGAAAATATTAACCGAAAATCTTGACATAAGACAGGTGTGTGCAAAAATGGTCCTGAAGAAGCTCTTGCATCACCACAATGCACCAGCTCACACAATACTGTCTGTGAGGAAGTTTTTAGCCAGTAAACAATAATGATATTGAAATACTATCCCTACAACCTGATCTGGCTCCCAATTACTTTTTTTTTAAACCCCAAGATAGAGAAAATAGTGAAAGGAAGATATTTTGATGGCATTTAGGACATTAACAACAACAACTCTGAGGGCTATTTCAGGAAGATTTACAAAATTGCTTTGATGTATAGACTAGGCACTGGTAGTTGGTGCATAGCTTCCCAAAGGAGTACTTTGAAGATGACTGTACTGATATTCAGCAATGAGGAGTAGCACTTTTTCTAGGATGAGTTGGTGAACTTAATTTTCAAACCTAAAATTTAAGATCCATCCCTAACCTGCGAAAAGAATTACCATTTGGCCAGTGCATAACAACATAACAGCTCTCAGGAAAACAGATGGAAGGAGGAGGTATGTGCAGGCTTTTCAAACAAACTCAAAATTATTTGATTGGGAAATTCAAATTTCCACATGTCTCTGTTTGATTGAGGACCTGATGAAACAGGAAGCAGGCTCTGGATTTGTAGTCTCCTTTGAATTGTAAATGCCTCATCCTATGAGGCATTGTGTGATTGGAGGAGGGTCAAAATATGATTGCCTAAATTTTTGACTCTTGGACAAGATTCTCATAATAGATCTTAGCACTACTGAGCATCATTCTCCATATGTTACAAGTTGTACATCATATTATAGCACAAAAGAAACCAATGTTTTACTGATTCTAAATAAACTTTTCTCTCTACTTTATGTACAAGACTAATTTCAGACCCAAATGTAATAAGTAAAATTTATTTATGTTATTCTTTTCTTCACTATGGGAGCTTATTTGTATGGTTCACTTTTTTTCAGGCAAATAGTCTGCTGCATTAAATGCTAAATCAGTACTGTAAATAGAAAACAAAAACGACAAAAATAAATTTATTGCAATGTAATTTCATTTCTTGTTTTGTTTTTGTTTTTGTTTTGAGTTGGAGTCTCACTTCATCACCCAGGCTGGAAGAGTGCAGTGGCACACTCATGGCCACCCCAGTGTTGCCTGCTGAGCTCCAGTGATCCTTCCACCTCAGCCTTCTAACTAGCTGGAACTATAGGTGTGTACTACCATGCCTGGCTAATTTTTTGAGGTCTCTCCAAGTTGTCTGGGTTGGTCTCAAGCCCACAGGCTCAGGCAATTCATTCACCTCGGCCTCCCAAACTACTGGGATTATAGGTTGAGCCACTGAGCCCGGCCTGTAATTTCATTTCTTAGTAAATTACTAAGTTATCTCATAATATTTTTATTTCGTATAATTTGCTAGATTATGTACCCCATCATTGTTTTTTTTTTTTTTTTCTTTTCTTTTAATGTGGGATCTTGATCTGCCACCCAGGCTAAAGTGCAGTAGTGCAATGATAGCTCATTGTAGACTAGGGTCAAGTGAACCTCTCACCTCAGCCTCTTGAGAAGTTGGATTTACAGATGTAAGCCACCACAATCAGCTTCCTACAATTTTAAAATTTTAATAAAAGCTAGTAAACAATTAATGTGCACTCAGACAATAAGTTTTAGGCATTTTAAAATTATTTGTAATATTAACAGTAAGTACCTAAAACAATATATTAAAATAATTGTTTCAAGCTGGGTTTGGTGGCTCAGCCTGTAATCCCGTGCTTTGGGAGGCTGAGGTGAGTGGATTACCTGAGCCCGCGGGTTCGAGACCCACCCCGGTAAGTTGGCAAGACCTCATCTCTATAATAAATAAATAAATAAATTAGCTGGGTGTGGTAGTGCACCTGTAGTTCCAGCTACTTGGAAGCCTGAGGCAGAAGGATTGCTAGAGCCCAGCGGGTCGAGGCTGCGGTGGCCGGGAGCGGTCACTGTACTCCAGTCTGGGTGACAGAGTGAGACTCCAACTCAAAAATAAAACAAAATAAAATATAAATAAATAAATAAATAAAGTGATTGTTTCAGAGCAATGCAAAAGATGATATGCCAAATATTCTCCAAGACATGTGTACTCAGCAAATAATAGGTTGTTGAACATATGGGTTTGTTTCCATAATCACGTTTTTGCTCGTGTTTAATAATGTAGAGTAGAAAACATTAGCTTAAAAATGATATGTTTTCTAGAATGGAATGTAGCCTCCCTTTTGTGTTTCTGTTATACATTTCTACTTTTGGGGGTCAGTCTGTGTCTGAAATTGAAAAAATCTCACTAATGACTATTTTTGGCACTCCATCAGATAATGGGTTAATAATCATGTTTCTATCATCAGCTATAAGATACTGAAAATTTGGAGATGCTGGAAAATTATTTAAAGTATATATATTCATTAACTTCAGATTTCAAAGGTTTTTATTATTTTAAAAAATTCAATGTTTGAATGTAAACTTCAATATATCATCATTGTCTTTTCTTCATACATGTGAAGAAAATAATCAGCTGATAGAAAAAAGTTAAATTTAGGAACTGTAACATTGGGACTTAGATCGTATTAAATAATTCTAATGCCTCACATTTATGTTAAAGGTCATTACATTTTTGGACAAGATTTCTAGTTTACTCAATTTTCTGTTTCAAAATATAGAACATGTATTAAAAATACCAACTGTAAAAACCCAATTGAAGTATTTTTTTCTTTACCATACATTAATATCAAAAAGAATCATTTATATTTATATCCCCAAATAGACATTCTTAAAAACATATGTCCCACTAACCATAAGATCATTCCAGATTTGAGAAAAACAAAACAAAACTTGTTAAATGTATCCATTTATTTAACCAGGCACCTAAAAAGATAAATGCAGTCATAATATTTGCTATTTTCACTATTTTCTTCAAAACTAACTCCAAACCAAAAGCACATTTTTGACTAACAAAATGCAGATTTGAGGTATTCAGATGAAATAACTTTTATATTTATATTAACATTTTTCTGTACACATAGTGAACCTGTCAACATTGCTCCACTGTTTCCATAGCATACATTCTCCATAATGAATAAAACAAAGAGTCATAGGACACTCTTATTTTCTATATTAAAACACTTGCCAAGCATGAGGCAATGTGTACTCATCATACACATTTGTGTTTGTCCCATTGTAAGTTAAACTATCTTACTACTAACTTACACTCAGTAATAATTACTCTTTCTTATTCTATGTATTGCTTTGAATAGTTAAGCATGCAATTTAGTAAAATTATTTTTCTATAAACTTATTTTAATATTTCTCCAAATATATATGTGTTTTTTTTAGGTGAAGTACAAACTTCCTTAACTATTATCCTAATCTTCCCTTTCAAATTTATAAAGTATATGTGAGAATAACCATTCCATCAATTTCTTGACTAAAACTATCAAACGGCCTGTAAACATTTGGTGTGGTGAGATTCACATTTTCAAACTATTTCCTTAACCTAAAGGAATGAGTATAAACTGTTAATATTTGAAGTACATTTAAATCTGTGTATTTTAGATTGCACACATTTGTATTTAATGCATTTGTATTCCATATTTCTGCTAAAATATTGCTTACTGAAATAATAAAATACAGACCCTTCCAAACATATACACCGGTCTTTTTTTTTTTTAGTTGGAGTTTCACTCCATTGCCCAGGTTGGAGGGCAGTGGCACGCTCACGGCCAGCCAGCATCGACCTGCTGGGCTCCAGCAATCCTTCCACCTCAGCCATTCAAGTAGCTGGAACTACAGGCAAGTGCTACCATGCCTGGCTAATTTTTTGATTTATTGTAGAGACTAGGTCTTGCCAACTTGCCCGGGTTGGTCTTGAACCCCTGGGCTCAGGCAGTCCACTCACCTCGGCCTCCCATAGTGCTGGGATTACAGGCTGAGCCACTGAGCCCAGCCATATGTCAGTCTTATTGCCAAATTTAAGCTTTTGTCAACGTGATGCTAAGTATAAATTAATAGTCATACTATCTATCAAGTTTGTTAGTTTGCTAATTGTGAATCTATAGTTTTAATAGAAATAGTGTATTAACATCTGCCTTATGAAATATGAAAAAATATATTGTTCTTTTCTTTTACTAAATAGCTATTCTAAGGGTTTACCAAAAATTCTCAGGCAAAAACAAGCAGTGTTAAATATGCATATTTTGAGTTAGTGGTTGTGTTGCTCTTCAGGAATTTGATTATAACTACTGCCCCACTTGATTTTTGAGAGGTAGTATAAGACTATGGTTTAGATCATAGATTCCATATATAACTTTACAATCTTTTACATCTGTAATATTGGGTATGAAAATTTACCTTCTTATATCTGAGTCTTCTTTATAAAAAATTTGGGTATTAATAGCATTGATACTAAATGAGTTAATACACGGGGGGACCCCCCCACAAATGGAATTATCTTTTGGAAGGCATGCCCCTTATAGTATAAGCTTCCACTGTTCAGAATCCATCCAGCAAGAGTACCAACAAGGGTTGTTGTTAGAGGCTGCATTCAACTTCTGTGAATTGTTTTTGTTGGAGATTCTTTAAACACGTTTGCCTATTTCAAGATGGGTGATTTATGAGTGCACCTGCCCACACCATAAGTATTCAGCAATTTTTGATAAAAAATAGCATGACCTTCAAGTCCCACCCTCCCTATTCACCTGATCTTTCCTTAGGTAATTTGTTTGTTTGTTTGTTTTCCCTGAAGAAAAAGTCCTCAAATAGAGCTTTTTGCCAATGTAAAAGAGGTGAAACAAAAAATGACAAAAGCACTAAAAAGCATCAAAATTAACAAGTTTAAATACTTTGCATGTGACTGAAATTTAAATATGTAAAAATAAATACAATTTTTAAATAAACAAATTCATTTTGGGGGGGTAACCTCTCACATGTAATGTTTTTCTAGCTTGATAATTTTTAACAATATTTAGAAAAGAAATTATAGTAGATTTCAGTGGCAAAACTTTTAATTTATCTTAAATCTCTTTCCATTAATCCTACTTTTTAAAATATAATTTTCTGTTCCAGGAAATTTTTCCCAGGAGAATAAGTTAATAACCGCTTAGTGTTTATGATTATTTAGCAAATTGCTTAAATCTAATTTATTATATTAAATAGTTTGTTTTCAGGGTAAATGCCTATTTCTCAGAAAAATAGTTTCCTTATTCAGGCACTCATCTCACTTATTAAAAAATTTTAAATTATAAAGACATATTTAAAAACCCTTGTCTTTCTTTGACCATAAGTCTTAGCATTATATCATTAATAAGATTTGCCCAATCTCATTTAGCTATTTAGACTGGAAGATCCAACTTAAATCTCTTAAACACAGACTCTTCTTAAAGCATATGAATATCCACACATGACTCTCCTTTTTGAGATATTATTAAATCTCTGATAAGATAGTACTATCTCTTCCTGCAGTAGGCTTCATAAACTTAGCTTTTTTTAATCAATAAGTATCATTTTAAAATGCTGGCTGTGATCAAACCCAGAAGACTATTGCTCATTATCTTTTGACTTTATGATGGGCTTATTGAGGAATTTTTGACTTGCAATATTTTTCAATTAATGATGGGTTTATCTGCTATTGTAAGTTGAGGAGCATCTATATATCCAACTGTAAGCTCATCTCTGTTGAAACTCAACATTTTCAATTAAAAGCAGTATGTTTCTTTCAGATTCCTCTGATCTTTTTCTTAGGAATCTTTAAACTGAAACAATGAGAAAACTCCTTCAACGGTTTGTGCCCTGATTTTGCTTGCCATACTCCAAATTTTGAGTTTATTTTGATTCACAAGAATTACAAATATTTTTTAGTGTTTCTTTAATTAACTTATCTGATTTAGAAACTTATTCTTGATGTACATTTACCTTGTTACTAATAATGCTATTTTTTCTTGCTGTTTGTCCTTATTCACTTTCTTGTGTGTATGTTTTTATTATTTTTTTTCCAATTTTTATTTTCAAATATATAGAAAATCTGTTGTTTCTTTATGTCATTCATACATTCAGAAACATCTAACATTAATTCCAATCATTATTCTTATGTTCTTTTGAGATTCTATATAGACAAACATCATTTTTTGTTAATCTTGGTACTTTTTTTCTATGTGATCCAGGTTCTTGCCTTATTGTCCTGGCCAGAAGTTCAGTACAATGGTAAATAGAAGTGGAAGAGAAAACATATATTTACTGACTTTCAAAACAAAATATATAATATTTCACTGATATCACTGATGTCACTGATATCATTGATGTCACAGTTTGAATAAAAAACTGATGTTCTATGTACATCTTTAAATAAATATTTATATTTACCTCTTATATGTATGTAAGAGAACATACATCAGATGATAACATCAAAAATATCGCATCAGGTTGGCCACCTTCTAAGAAAAGCTTTTCCTTGGGTCACCTACCAAATATTTTTATCTGCCCAGAATAGTAAATGTATTTATGTTGCTAGAAGAAATGATTCATCGTAAGTTTGGATCTCTCCCCCAAAACACAAGTTACACAGGTGACAATATATCAGACCAATTTTGCCAAACTCTCATGAGCTGAAGTCAGTTTAAATATACCCACTTGTACAGACTACTATGATGTTCCCTTGCCTATTTTCTACCCATCTTATATGCCTACTTCTTTTCCCTTCTGGTCATTCAGAGATTAATTCAAATGTATTGTGTTGCACGTTAAGCACTTTTTTTTAAAGTGGAAAAATACTTTCAGAGACACATTAATGGTTAGACAAGATATACAGTCATTTAGAGTTTATTTAGAATAGTTCCATTAATATGTAATATCAGTCTCTACAATATTTACCATTTTTTATAAGTTAGTAGGGCTTTCAAATAAAAACAAACAGAATAAAAAAGAACAAAACAAAACCTTGAATGGAAGAGTCAGAATGATAGCAACCTAATAGGGACTTTCGAGGTCATGAATTTCAGAGATAAGTTATTATGGCGATCATTCCAAAATCATTCTTGTAAAAATAGATATAATTCTAATTTAGTTTTTAAAATAGCAAAAAATGACTTTACTGGACAGCTCAAGGATAAACTCTGTATAGTTTTGAAATGTATCCTTAAGCAGATAATCCTAACTATATTCTTATTTTAAAAAGAGACTAATATCAGAAATATACGATTTAGCATGTGATGGGTTAAAATCCCAATGGGACCTCCAAATGTTAGGTCAGACCCTCTGGGGATGTGGGTGTCTGATTTCTGACCCAGTGCCATGAGAAAGATGCAAAGAATTGCACAGAAGTTAAATTGTAAAATATAGTTTATTTAGAAAGTAAATGAGAGAGAGAGAGAGAGAGAGAAAGAGAGAGAGAGAGAGAGAGAGAGATTCTCCTCTCCAAGGTAGAGGAGGGAGGAGGGGGCAAAAGCCTAGGAAAACATGGCTTGTCCATAACTCAAAGAACACATGGTCAGACCATAGCTTAGCAAGACAACGGCAGCTGGCTGCTTGAAGTCAAATTATTTTAAACTTTCCCTTTAATAGAAGCAGGTTGTTAAGGTGATTGGGTAGGGGTCTTCTCTACAACATCACTGACAGGACAGATGAGTGCAAGTACTGACATCACGTTATGAACATCAAGCAGATGGGTGGGTTAGTCACATGACTGCTACCATGATGATGGGGTCTGTCTGTGTCATGAAGGTCATGAAGGACTAATTAGGCTAACATGTTTCCAAAACAAGCTGGAGAGGGGGTTGTAAAACAGTTATCCATAGCTATTTGAGAAATTTGTTCTGTCCTTGGCTAGTGATTACAGGGTAAATTAAAGTAACCTGTTAGAGAATCATGACAGATCTAAGTAATGTTAAAATGACTGCTCTTTGACTATATTGACTCCATGTCCCTTCACTTCCTCCTCGTTATTTTAAAATATTCTTGTTTGTGCCTGGGGCCAGTGACAAATGTCAAGCTTCTGTAACTGCTTCCTGCTAGATAGGGGTATAGAGATGTCCCTACCTTTCTAGAATAAAAAGAGGGGATGAGAGGATATAGACCAGTGGAGTTGCTAAGTATCTTTAGTATCTGTATACAAAGCACTATGTACAAGTATATAATATTAGAATTAATATTACTATAATAAAGGCCATTATAGTTGCTGGTATGATATAGTGTGGCTTTGATATCTGGAAAAATGTGTTTATAGTTACTCCAGTGGGCTCAACAATCACACAGCTTTTACTGTTGCACAGGTGAGCTCCTTAGTCCATATGTAAATGTCCCCACAGCTAGTCTTCAGGATTCTTTGGGTTTTGTGATGAAAATTTATAGACAGTTATAAGGGGGTTTACTAATAGACTTTAACAAGAAAATACAGCTACTTTGAGAAAGTTTGATCTGCTGGCAGTTCAGGAGGAGTGTGTTGCGTAGTTGTGGTTCCTGAAGGTTTTGTTTCTTGCCCCACCCTATGCTTCTTGCCCCACCCTAGAGAGACCGAATTGACAATCTGAAGAATTTAAGTATTGCAAATTTTAAAAGCATAATGTTATAAACACAGGATTACAGTCCACAGTAAAAGTTACTTATTGAGCCAAAGTGATTGTCCAAAGATCTTGAAAATGAAAATGAAAACAACAGCAGCAACAAAAGAAAAACTTGTTAATAAAGGAGGTTTTAAACAATGAAAACCAACAAACACATGGGGGAGTCTAACTGAATTAATCTCTTCCTCCCATCTCTCCACCCCATTGGTTTATAGAAGAAAATTATTTTGGAGATTGTTCAGAGGCTCATGTTTTGGTCTTTGAGTAACATTTTGGTCTAGCGTGAGTGTAATTTATATTAATGGTAAATTCATAGAAATAACTAAAATTTTGTAAACTTGATTGTTCACAGAATTCCTTTCATACATTTATTTCCACAAACTTCTCACATATCATTCTATGACACACTCATACAATTTTTTGACACACTTGAACCTTCTATTTTTGTCCTATACTTTCCTTCCTTTACATAACCAACCATTTTATTATAGGACAAAAGTGTACCATACAAGACCCTTTCCTATACAAAATTTCCTTTATCCTTCATTACCAAAAACATACTTTTATACCAACAATTTTTTCACATCTTTCCTTTACTTTCTGGATTCTTTCTTTACCCCTTTACAGATAATTTTTATATTTATATTTTGAATTAGCCTTTAGTGACTTTAAGATAAGGCTGTATTTTCCAACATAGATTGCCAGGACCAAGTGGATGGTGCTTGTGTTAATTAAGAGATTAATTTGGGTTCCAGCACCCCAATATACACCTGGGGTTCATTGGGGATGATGTTGAGCCAGTGTAGACATTTACCAGATTTTCAGGCCTCCTTAAGTGGCCACCATTTCTGAGCCAGGTGTACCCTTCTTTCTTTAGAAGAGTACACCTGCATTTCAGTGCCTCTCTGGCTTGCACAGTGGACAAAGTCCTGGAGGTTTAGGTCTCTTTGGGGCAACTACACTTCTAATGACCCCACAGACTATACCGATAGCAATGAACACCATCCCCTTAGCAGGTTTGTTTTTACAAGGTCTTTGATGGGCAGTTGCAGTTTTTGGTTTTTTTTTTTTGAGTTGGAGTCTCACTCTGTTGCCCAGACTGGAGTGCAGTGGCCGCTCCCGGCCATCGCAGCCTCGACCTGCTGGCCTCCAGCAATCCTTCTGCCTCAGCCTTCTGAGTAGCCAGAATTACAGGTATGTGCTACCACGCCTAGCTAATTTTTTATTTTATTGTAGAGATGAGGTCTCGCCTGCCCAGGCGGGTCTCGAACCCGTGGGCTCAGGCAATCCACTCACCTCAGCCTCCCAAAGGCGCGGGATTACAGGCTGAGCCACCGAGCCGGCAGTTGGAGTTTTGTCGCTAAATGTGACTGCCAATTGGAATGCCTCTTTTGACCCTCTGGCCCCGCAGCCCTTCATGTTAGCACTCTATTGTTCTTCTAATGTCTCCGTGGAAAAAAAATACCCTTAAAAGTTCTCCTTTAGTTGGCTATGCGTATGCAATTTTGACCATGTCTTTGTCTGTAATGGTTTGATGTAAAACTCTTTGGAGTGAACACACCATGTAGATGTAAAATGATTTGTCCCCACTTATTTCCAATTATGAGCAGGCATTTTGTTAAGAAAAAAACTTTAGGAAGACTGACATAACAAATGTTGGTGTTATTTAGCACTAATGTTTCAGCACAAATTGGAAGTAAGATTTTACTAGAGCACTTGAAATTTGGTTTGAAAAATAGATTAAAATTACAATGGACTGTCTTTTTTCTGTGAGATAACAGGATTAGTTAACATGTGATCCCTTTACTTTTTTGTCCAGGAGGAGGACTGATAGTCCCAGCTTAGATCTAATTTGAGAGATATTTATTATTAAAAAAGGAGCATGAAATTTGATATCTATTTTTCTTGGCCACCTCCCTGAGGTAAGATCAGTTAAGCCATGGTGAAAGCCTGAAAAGGCTTTCTAGCACATGTAGTGGAGAAGGGTGGGGGAGGGGCACGGATGTTGAGAAGGCACATGTGGTTTGACTTCTGCAACTAGTATGGCTGCCACCAGCATGTCATCAAGCAGTGGGGAGGTACACGAAAAGGCTGGCTTTGAGTTGTTAGAGGAAAAGCAGAAAGGAAGTAACTAATGAAGGAATTGGAAGGAATATACCATGGGAAGAATGGGGGAATCTGAGTGGTGAGCCACTTTGAAGAACTCGGACCATTTACCTTCATGGCAGCGATAGAGGTCAAGTTGAAGGAGAGTATGAGAGACAAGAGATCAACCTTGGGCCCATATCCTGGCTGCCCAGCTGCTATTGAAGAGATGCTTAGGGTAGATGTTCCCTCTCCAGTGAGAGGATCCTCAGATCTTTTTTTTTTTTTTGAATTGGAGCCTCACTCGGTCGCCCAGACTGGAGTGCAGTGGCCGATCCCGGCCACCGCAGCCTCGCCTGCTGGGCTCCGGCGATCCTTCCACCTCAGACTTCCGAGTAGCCAGAATTACAGGCATGCGCTACCACGCCCGGCTGATTTTTTGATTTATTGTAGAGATGAGGTCTTGCTGCCCAGGCGGGTCTCGAACCTGCGGGCTCAGGCAATCCACTCACCTCAGCCTCCCAAAGGCACGGGATTACAGGCTGAGCCACCGAGTCCGGCTCTCAGACATTTTAGAATGTACTTTTTTTTGAGTTGGAGTCTCAGTCTTGTTGCCCAGGCTGGAGTACGGTGGCATGCTCACTCTTTTGTGATTTATTGGAGAGATGAGGTATCACTAAGTTGCCCAGGCTGGTCTTGAACCCCCAGGCTCAGGCAGTCCTCTCGCCTTGGCCTCCCAAAATGCTGGTCAACCTGGATGGAACTAGAGTCTGTAATACTGAGTGACCTCTCACAGAAACAAAGATCTGAGTATCACATGTTCTCACTCATATAGTGGACCTTGAACATCCATCGTAATACTATAAGAAAAGGACAGACAGTGGTGGGAAACTATGGGGGGAGAGGGGAAGGGAGGTGGGATTAACGGTAGTAATATCTGTCTGGGGACGGGGAAACACCCCTTATCAACAAGGGTGCCTGAATGAAGCATATTTGTATACCTAACCCTTAACTGTACCTCACAATATCAAAATAAAAAATATTGATATATAACAAATAAAAAGAGACATAGGCAGTGGCTAGGCTGCTTCCAAACAGGCAGTGAGATAGAAGCCTCCTCAGGCTCGCTTTTCAAAAGCAGGGAAATTGGGTAGCACATGGACTCATCGATGATGAGGTAGTTTCATACCATACAAGGCTGAGGCAGTAGGGAGAGGTCCGTGCCGTATAGCTCATCACAGGTGATAGATTGAAGAGCAAGTAGCAGAGAAAGAGAGCCAACATATTGTCTCTCTCCACAGAGAGACTAGGGTTGGAAAAGAGAAGAGAGAGGAAGAATGTAGCATATGTCAGTGGAACCTCCAAAAATGTTAGGTTAAAAATGTATCCCAACAGGACATCCAAAATGTTAGGTCAGACCCGACAGGGAAGTACAATCTGGTGCTT
The DNA here is from genome assembly GCF_000164805.1 of Carlito syrichta. Lineage (NCBI taxonomy): Eukaryota > Metazoa > Chordata > Mammalia > Primates > Tarsiidae > Carlito > Carlito syrichta. The sequence continues at coordinate 275,510 of NW_007247187.1, read as the reverse complement.
CAAGAAAGCAAAAGAGTTTATTCACATTTAGAATTTCTAAATGGGGCTGATGCTGTGAGCAATGTGTCCCTATGAGGTGGGGTAAGGATACTTTTAAGGTTTCTATAAGAAAATAGTGGAGCTGGGCTCGGTGACTCAGCCTGTAATCCCAGCACTTTGGGAGGCTGAGGTGAGTGGATTGCTTAAGCCTAAGGGTTCGAGACCTGCCTTGGCAACTTGGTGAGACCTCATCTCTACAATAATAATAATAATAAAAAATAACCAGGCATGGTAGTGTGCGCCTGTAGTTCCATCTCCTAAGAAGGCTGAGGCGGAAGGATCCCTGCAGCCCAGCAGGTCGAGGGTGCAGTGGCCAGGAGCCGCCACTGCACTCCAGTTGGGGTGACAGAGTAAGACTCCAACTCAAAAAACAAAAAAGAAAGAAAATAGTGTTAGTAAAAATCTCCAACAACTGCATTCTTGGGTCTTAACATAGTAGGTCTTGTGCCTTGACATTGTCAGGACAACAAATCTGGTGATTCCAGTAGGTGGGCATGTGGGCTGGTAGACTGAAGGTTGACCATAACAGATTAGATTATATTGGTCTTTTGTGGCTGGGGGCAAACACTGGGAATAGAAAGGCTGGTTAATACAAAACAAGCTGGGAAGGGATTTTCAAGCAATTATCAGTAGCTACTTCTGAGAAACCAGTTCTGTCCTTGGCTGGCGATTAGAGGGCAGGCTAGGTAATTTTAGACAGATCTAGGCAGTCTCAAAATGACTGCTGATTTTTTTAATTAAATCATCCCATTTGGGCATTTTACCCTTTCAGCATGCAAACAGAAACTGTAATTAAGAAATAGTACCATTGTCAAGTCTCTAAATTCTTACTGAACATTTTGAAAGGGCTGTAGAACAAAAGCAGAAAAATACCCCAAATAAACTGATGACCCAAATAAAACAATTAGATTCCCACATTATTTATCAAATATTAGTGAAGAGATTCACTTGGTGAGGTCATTTGTAAATATTATAAGCCAAAATATATTGGAAAAACAATTTTTTTTGAACTAGCCAGGAATCTGAAGGAAAAATATAGTGGATAATCAATAAACATTTTCTGAGGGAGAATTAATTTCTCAATTTTCCTTTCACTCTTAAACTTGAAAAAGTAAATTTCTCTAAGTATAAAAAATCGACTGTGGTGATTAACTTTATGTGACAACTTGACTGGGCACAGGGCACCAACATATTTAGTTAAACATTATTTCTGGATGTTTCTATGAGGGTGTTTCTGGATACGATTACATTTGAATGACTAGATTGAGTGAAGCAGAATGCTTTTTAAATGTGAGTGGGTCTGGTCTAATCCACTAAAGCCTGAATGTAACAGAATTCTCAGTTGGAAAGAATTCTTTCTTTGCATGACTGTCTTCAAGCTAGGACCTTAGTATTCTCTGCTTTCAGATTCAAGTTCTGATTCAAATTTACACCCTTGTCTCTCTTCATTCTCAGGTCTTTGGACTTGGACTGGAGTTATCTAGTGTTAGATCTCATGGGTCTCCAGCTTGTCAATTACATATATTGGGACTTGACAGCTTCCATAATTGCATGATTCAAACTCTTATGGTTAATTTTTTTTAATATTCTCTCTATATATATACACTTACATCTATATCTAGGCATCTATCTGTAATCTATTTATCTATCGCCAATCCATCAATCAATGTATTTATCTATAATACATGCTTTATCTCTGAAGAACACTGACTTATAAACAGGTTTTATCAATTTAATTTTCTAAATGTATACTTTAATTACTAGGAATACTGCAACATTAATCTTAAACCATAGCATAGTACACAACCTTCTCCTTAAAAACTACTCAGTTGGTTGGCATCTCTAATAATTCTCAGATACTGCCACCAAACAGATATTACTATTGGATATTCAAACATTTATATAATTTTATCTTTTTGCAATAACACATTCGATAAATTATAAGACATATTATATGGAACAATTATAATTTCTAGATTAAATGTTCCTCTGATATACTTTTTCTTGGAATACTGAGAATAGTATAAACAAGTCATATCTAACTTGGACATTGACTTTGACATACTTGTATCCATGTGTTAAACTCAAGTCCTAAATATATATTTAGGTAAACACTAATTAAATGTCACAAATTATTGTGATTAGCAAAAATAAAGAGATCAAGTCCATCAAAATTTAGATTGATCCATTTAATTTCTACCCAAACTTAAGCAATGCCCTCTAAAATCTAAAACTAAAGAAGGACTAAAGATAATAGTTGAAATTCATGGGGGAAGAAAGTGTATATCATAACTTATATCAGTTCTTACAATCCTGTTGTCTAAGACATCAAATAGATGTGAATATAGATATATTGAGAAGTGATAAATTTGAAATATCTGTAAATATCTGTAAAACCTATAATAGCCAGCTTGACATGAGTAACTCCATTTTGTTAAAATCCTCCATTTTAGCTGCCAGCTCACCCAGATGCCACCCCTCTGCATGTGACCATTGCAACCTTCCTGTACTCACAAGTGCACATCCATGTTTCCCTCCCTTATTCCCTTTGGTGTTTGAAAACTCCCTAACCACAAGTTCCGTGTAATTGTACTCTTGCTTAACTGAAATCAGATGTTATGCCAATAAATCATTACTTGCAAAATTCCCGCTGCCACATCCTCATATTTTGTTCCCTTTTGCTTTTAATTCCTTGTTCCCCTACCCCCCTAACTATGTAGCCCGCTTGCAGTTTTTGCCTTTATAAACTCCCTGCTTGCTCTGCTCTGGGTTGAGAGTTTTCTGGCTTTAGCCAACTCTTGGCTACTGGCTATTAAAGGACTCAGAATTCTACTGTAAGTGTGTGGGGACCTCTTTCTTGCACTCCGGTCACAACAAATTAGCTTTCTCCATCTCCCTGGATACAAACACAAATCCTCTTTAGCTCAGAGTGCCTTTTGAATACATGTTTTACAGCTATATATACATGCATGTTCTGCTTCTTTATGATCTTTAAATCAAAATAGCCAATATGTTTTCCTTTAACTGAAAAGGTCAACAATATTTTATCTGTTATTAATTAGAAAATCAGCATTTTATTTTTCAGAAGTGCTTAACTAAAACTTATATGACCTTAATTGTATTTGTAATGTATTTTTAATCAATATTGGGTAATATTTTGCTAAATTTCAATAATAGCCAAGCTCTCAGGCTGCTTGTAAGACCGAGGAGGAAGGATTATCTAAGCTCAGCAAGTCGAGGCTGTGGTGGCCATGAGTGTACCACTACACTCCAGCCTGGGTGACAGTGAGACTCCAATTCAAAATTTAATTAATTAATAGATAAATAAATAAATAATGTTTACTAGGAAGATCATTAAAATAAGCAATCACACAAGCAAACAAAACTACTAACACTTCAAGGTAAAGTTTCAGCATCAATACAGAAATAATGAGAAAAGTTAGAATGTATGCATACAAGTATAAACTAGTATTTTGAAAATTATTTCACTATGCTAAAGTTGTATTGCACTATTTAAATTTGAGGCATTTTCTAATTTTAGTATTGCAGGCTTAGTAATTGATAAATTGTCTCAGAGATAACAAGAAATCAGTGGGATAAAAATTACATGTTAAAATGAATCAAAGAGTTAATGATTTAGCAAGAAATTATTCAAAATATTCTCAAACACATTTTCAATTACAGAGAAATAAGTCTGCTTTAAACTTCCTTTTGACTAAAGATCAAATAAAGTTGTAAATATTTATAGAAATCTGAGGAAATTTAACTGTACAGAGTAATATCAATACCATTAAGTCTTAGAATTACACAGTAAAAAAGAAAAAAGAATTACACAGCAAAATAATCACATGTATTTGAACAGAATTAATAGAGGTTAATATTCTAAGTTATTTGTAATATCCAGGAGGGAGGTAAACATATCCATTAATATAAAACTGCAAAAAATGCAGGAAACTTTTATATATTTTTCTAATGGTGATTAGGAAAATAAAAACAGTGGAAAAGTTTTAAAACTAGTTGCAAAATATATTTTTAAAAATGTATATTCTCTAACTGTGCCCTGGCTCTAATTCCCAAGCTGGACGATTACTCCATAAAGACAGTCTCCCAACCAACTTGGTTTCTTTCTTTCTTTCTTTTTTTTTTTTTTTGAGTTGGAGTCTCACTCTATCACCCAGACTGAGTACAGTGGCCACTTCTGGCCACTGCAGCCTAGACCTACTGGGCTCCAGAGATCCTTCCGACTCAGTCTTCCAGGTAACTGGAACTATAGGCGCGCTCTACCACACCCGGCTAATTTTTTGGTTTATTGTAAAGATGAGGTCTCGCCAAGTTGCCCAGGCGGGTCCCAAACTCGAGGGCTCAGGCAATCCACTCACCTCAGCCTCCCAAAGTGCTGGGATTACAGGCTGAGTCACCGGCCCGGCCCGGCTCAACTTGGTTTCTGATACTCCAATTCTTTTCTCACCTTTGTGAGTTTCCCTTTTCATCCTCTTCAGCTTCTGTCTTGCTGAACTGGGCTGCTCCTTTAAGGAGCTCTCTGTTCACCTCAAGCTTCAATGCCGCAGGCTAGAAAGTACACTCTATCACCACCACATTTTGATACCCTCCTCCTCTTGGTATCTTGACATTCATACCACCTCAACATTTTATGAAGATTCTCCCTAAGTACTTTGTCTCTGACACCTCATAGCTGGCTACCTCTACTGGAGAAGATAGGATCTTGAATGAGACAGTAAATAAGGAATATAAAGATTTTACTTTTTTTTTTTGAAGTTACAAATAAATTTTTCCAAAGTTAGGAGAAATTAGAATAAAATATATAATCAGAAACTGTTGCTACCTGAAAATGTTCTTTTTAAGCCTCATCCTGGTGCTTGGAATTAAAGTCATTTGTTAGTTTTCTATTTAAGAAAATAAATGGGCTGGGGTATTACAATAAATTCCTGGAGTAATTCTTGTTTCTGCATTAAAAATATTCATAATCCTCTTGAATAGTTGGTTTGGTTTTAATTCATGGACATTTTGATGTGTATTATTTGTTCTATTTTTTCCTATCTGCTAGAAAGTTATATCAACTTTATAGACAATTATCCATTTTAATCTCTTTCTTTTTTTTCTTTCTCTTTTTTCTATAGTTTTAGTTTACATGTTTTTGTTGCATTTCTGAAAGATTCCCCCTAAATAGATGAATTAAATAAATAGCCATATAATAATGATTTCTATAGGAATCCACTTGGTTTTCTATTTTTATATTATATTGAAATTTTACTTCAAAATTTTGTAGCAATAAAATAAAAATATCAAAAAGAAAAAATAAAAGTATATATCTTTGATATAAAACTTTGAGTTGTTAAAGTCACCAGACAGTTGAACTCTATGTCTGGATGCAGATAGAAACAATCACACTATACTTTAATTCCTACAGAATTAGAAAAATTTGTTATGTAAATTGACCTTCCTGGATAGACAAGAAACCAAGGATAGCCTCATTTTGGAAGACTATCCATATCCACCTGTAAGCTACATGTTTTACATTAGTGTTCCTCAACATCAAAAGTTTTTTAAGCCCTGAGGTACAAATGGCCATATTTTCAGGAAGATGTTTAATGACTGACTTAAATGTATATATTGTTTGATGTCCCCAGGTAAAAAAGTGCTTCTTAAAACCCTGGGGACTCCTTCTCATGCACATATACCAGGGCATGCATCAGTCAACAGTGATATAGGTTAACAGGGCATCCAATGTTGTCTCCCAGCCACCTGGAAGGCCACAAGTTTCACTGTTCACTTTAAATAATCGAGTCTAGTTTTTGTTTTTGAAGAACTGTTTAAGGACAGTCAGTTCATCTTATTCTGTTGTCTATGACATCAGTCATGTGATAATCATCTACATGTGGAATGACAAGTAACAGTTACAAGAATAGAAGTGGGGAAGACATCGATGGCAGTTGACAAGTGTTTTGTCTGAGAAGTGCATGAACACGGAACACCTTCTGTTGTTTCTGATAGATGAGAGCCATCTGACATGAATGAATTTTCCAAGATTGAGTTCATTTAAGGGGTTTACAATGGCGTATTAGACCTGCACTGGGTGTTTTCCTTCATAAGAAAGGAGTCAGTTTATTTCAAAAGACAAACAACATTAGTACCCCTCCTAAGTGTCCTAAGGTGGTAATTTCCAAGGTACTTGAATTGTTGTTCTCCCTGACCCCACAAAAAAAAAAAAAAAATGGTGTACCATTCCAGTAGTTATAAACTTATCTTTTGCCCAATAATTCTCTTTTTACATACATATCTTTCTTTGGAAGCTTGGATGCAAGAAGGACAAGGTAATTTTTATTAAACTTCTAAAGACCCATTATGTCTCCTCCCACTTTAACTATGTTAATACTTGAAAGTTCTGCTAATCAGCTCAGCCTGGATTGCTGCAGGGGAAAGAAGAAATCATCATGCCCAGAAATAACCAGGGTGGAATTCCAAATTTTTAACAACAACAACAGCAACAGCAACAATACACAAGTCAGGGTCATTGAGTCTGTGACCTCTTAGTTATCATTCAACAGTCATCATTCGCAGAGTGAAAGCTTTGACATCAGAAGGTAGAGGAACTCATATTAAATCTTGACCCGTTCAAGCCTGACAAATAACAAGAATTTAGATGCTCCTGTGAGACTACTTCAAACATACATTGAAGCCTTTATGACATGCATGTTAATTGATCTTGTTCCTGGAATGTCCAAGACTGCATACAATGTCTAGAATAGCTAGAACTGTGGGAGCAATAACTTAATTCATTGCAAGATTCTTTTATAACTGGTAAACAGTTCATATTGAGATTTTACATCTCATACTACTTCTGCTACCTTTAAATCTTTAATTAAGCTAGTGATTTTTAATTTTTCTTCCTGGTATTCTAAACTAATAATGTTGGACCCCATAGGAAGTTATAGGGAGGTTAGTTAGGTAGCCATGTATTTGTCTCACTAATCCTCTTCTTACAGCTTTTCCAGATTTGGAGAGAGCTGTCTGGCACTATGGGCCAGGAAGCACAAGCACAAGACATTCATTTCCATTAAACATTTCTATGTAGAAGCAACAATAATAAAATGAGTTGGTCCCAAAAACCCTACCCACAGGGCCATGTCAGTTTTTTTCCCCCACTGTAAACTCTGCCCATACTTGTAACCAAATAAATACATCTTTCTCTTCCACAGTACAGAGTAGGATGGTTCTCATATCCAACAAAGCTATAATTGTTTGAGAAGCTCTCCTTAAAATGTCTCAGCATAGCCGGGCTCTGTCACTCAGCCTGTAATCCCGTGCCTTTGGGAGGCTGAGGTGAGTGGATTGCCTGAGCCCGTGGGTTTGAGACCCGGCTGGGCAGCGAGACCTCTTCTCTATAATAAATCAAAAAATCAGCCAGACGTGGTAGCGCATGCCTGTAATTCCGGCTACTTGGAAGGCTGAGGCCGAAGGATTGCCGGAGCCCAGCAGGTCGAGGTTGCGGTGGCCGGGAGCAGCCACTGCACTCCAGTCTGGGTGACAGAGTCAGACTCCAACTCAAAAAAAAAAAAAGTCTCAGCATACTCAAATGATTACATATGAACTTTGATTCTTTTGAGGGCAAAGTGTTCTTAGTTCCCCTTTTAAAATCATCTTTCACTATTAAATCCCATAGCTCTGGATAGAATGGATGGGATTTATAAGAGGACATGCAGGAAGAGAGGCATTTTGTGACATGAAAAATGTTTTGTGTCTACTTTTTGTACTGAGGGCATGATGACAGCAATGACGTAACCAAATAAACACTTCAATATTTGCATTCAATGCTCTACACCAAACAATGAGGAATCTCCTGACTCTGCTTCAGAAGAAGCTACTTGATCTATTTTTCCAAGTCTACTCACTATACAAATATCTGTGAAAACATAGTCCAGAACAAAATCAGTGCCTCTGTTTGCAAGACATGAAGTGACATGCAGGAGACCCAGAGTGAATTGTCTTACAATAGTTGTAATAGGCATGATCTTTAAAATGTTCTTCTTGTTATTGTTTTCAGAAGTAAGAAATTAAACTACATCTAACTCTTTATTATGTTAAGCAATTCCTGGCCAAACATAATTTTCTGGGCTTGTCTGAATAGCTCTTTGATAAAGCATACTCAGCTGTGTTTGTACTAAACAATATTATAACTAGGTCAAAGTATTTAAATTTATTTATGTGAAATACTTGCTTCTGAGGACTTAACTATGAACAAACTAAAATAAATTACTTAACAAGACACAGCTTAAATAGCAATACACACATCAGACAATTGCATTCTTGTATCTACCAATCCAAAGCTATTATGTCATAAACAATGTTGAATGTTAAGTAGATTCCCATTTGGCAAAAACCCTTCTTAAATTGACATAGACCAGACCCAAAGCCTATCTGAAACACTGTTTGCTTTTTGTAAGACACTACTGGTTCTGTCAAGATGGTATTCATTTCTATTGAAGTAGGTCTAATAAAGTTAGTTTTGTTTGATCAACAGGAAGAATACTCAAATTATCAATGGAAAGAAAATAATTTTATAAGGTCAATTTTTGCCATTAATGATTTTAAAAGTTTGATGTTTAAATTTGTCATCACTTGACAAGACCATTTTGGAATAGCATAAGTAGGGGAAAATGTATATTTCATACTTGAAAAAGGGATCCCTAAGACTAATTGGATTAATACTAAAAACAGAGACTGTATTTTCAGTATAGAATGCACTGATGTTTTGTCATAAGGTAGAACAACAATACTTAGATTTTAATTTATCTTGAATGGTCAAAATACTCAGGATGACTAGTGTCCAAATCCTTTTACTTTCTACATGATTATAATGCAACTTATGACTGGAGTTCTGACACTTTTTACCTTGCAAATTTGAATACAATTTTAGTGTCATTTGATTTTTGTAATTGTTAATTTTTATAAATGGCATATGATTTAGAAAATTAAATACTTAAAATGAAACCCCCATAAACTGACATTTAAAATTTGTGTTTTTTAACCAAATATCCTTAAACATGCAGTGTGTACAATTTCACTCATAGTAAACAGATTATTTCATTATATAGTGTTACGGTAAAACTAAATCAGATAATTTTTTACATGAGTTTTAGAAAGTATTCTATAATCTTGTGTTTTTATTTCACTCAAGTAACAAATTTTTTATCTCACAAATACACTTCATGGTCTTCAATTTTCTACCAGCAAATCAATTAATACTGATTATATAAAATATATGCTATTAGAATAAAATTGGTGGTATTGTAGATTAAGATTAAAATAAATTACAATAGTAAAAACATCTATTTGGGAAGCAAAATATAGATAATACAAAACAAGAAAAGTAAGTATAATCAAAAAAACTACTCACTACATTATCTCAGGGTTTATTTTTAATTTCTCAAATGTAATATTATTTTCAGCAGCTCTTTGATAAAAACTGGGAACTCTAAGATGCAATTTTTGTTGTATATATTTGAGGTCCTTAATGAGTTCTATTATCCTAGTACTGCTTTTTGGTTTGGTTTTCAATGATCATTTCATAAGAAAAATTTAAAGTTTTACCACTTGGTGGTGCTGGTGGATAACATAAAAAACAAATTATTTCTGAAGCATATATTGAGAAAACTGGTTATGGTGAATTAAATAAAATTAATGGAAGGACAGCTTCATTCAGTTCTTTCATTCCCTGCTTTTCATTTCTCCTTGTGACACAAAGAGTGTAAATTAGACAGTATGTTTGCTACTGACGACTTGGGTCCTTGCTAACTAGCAAAGGAAACATCTTTAACACAAATGTTATGGCATTCGAGACTGATAATTAATGAGGCTATTATTTTCATTTTTAAATTGTCTCCTTTTCAGTATAAAAGATTGCTTCAATTACACACTTTGTTTTCATCCCACAAAAAGACATTTTTGTTGGTGTGACTGCTCATGTTTATAGAAAGTTTCTTTACTGACATTCACATTACATAAAAGACATGGTTGTTGCAGTAAAATAACACTTATAATGAAAGTATTTGTCACATATGAATTATAATCACAGTCTTTATTAGGCTTATCATAAGTTGTGACTGCCCAAGTTTTTACCTCGTATGTTGAGCACTGGATTGTATAATTCTGCTCTTGAATGCAAATATTTAATTTAATTAATTAGTTATTTATTTTAAAGATGTGAGGTACAATTCAGGATTAGGTATACAAGTGGCCATCGTACAGATAAAGTTTAGGTTTCCCTTTGGTCCCCACATTGCCTGGTTTGAGATCAGGTACTCTTATTGATGTTGTGTTCCACCCACCCCAATAATATTCTGCTAATGCCAGTTCCTTTCCTATATTATTATGGTAAATGTTCAGGGTCTGATCATGAGTAAGAACATGTGGTAGTCTGTTATTTGTTTCTGTGATATATCACTGAGTATGATAGACTTTAAATCCAACCAAAGTGCTGCAAAGTCCATATGTTTGTCCTTCTTTATTGATGTATAATATTCCATCATGTATACGTACTATATTTTTTTAATCCAGTCCAGTTTCGATGGGCAGCACGGTTGGTTCCATGTTTTGCTATTGTGAATAGTGCTGCAGTAAACATGTGTGGGCAGGTATCTATTTTGTAGAATGATTTGCGTTCCTCCTGGTATATTCCCAGTAGGGGAATTCCTGCATCATATGGAAGATCAATGTCTTTTAGTTCTTTTAGAAATCACCACACTGTTTTTTTTTTCTATTTTGTTTTCCTATTTGGAGTCCCCTGATTTCCTTCTTTTGTGTAATTGCTCTAACTAGGACTTCCAACACAATGTTGAACCGAAGGAGTGAGAGTGGGCAGGCTTATCCTGTTCAGATTTTCAGGGGAAATGCTTCCAGTTTCTGTCTCTTTAGCAATATGCTGGCTGTGGGTTTATCATAGATGGCATTTACTATTTTGAGGTATGTTCCTGCTATACTTGGGTGATCGAGGGTTTCTATAAAGAAGGGAAGCTGAATTTTATCCAAAGCGTTTACTGCATCTAATGATATAATCATGTTGTTTTGTTTTTACATCTATTGATGTATTTAATTACATTTATGGTCTTGCCGATGTTGAGCCAGCCCTGCATTCTGGAGATGAAGCCTACTTGGTCATGATGGATGATTTTTGAGATGTGTTTTTGGATTAAACTTGCTAGAATCTTGTTGAGAATCTTTGCATCTATGTTCATTAGGGATATTGGCCTGTAGTTCTCTTTTTTTGCTAGACCTTTACCTGGTTTGGGTATCAGTGTAATGTAGCTTCATAAAATGTTTTTCTCATTTGCCAGGAATATTTTCAATAGGATTGGTATCAGCTTCTCTTGTACATTTTATAGAACTCCACTGGAAAGCTGTCTGGTCCAGGGATTTTTTTTTTTTTTTTTGTAGGTGGTGTTCTTATGCCAGAGTTAATTTCCTGGGTTGTTATTGGTCTATTTAGTGTCTCAATGTCATCTTGTTTCAACCTTGGGAGGTTGTGTGATGTCAGAAAGTCCTCCATTTTATTTAGGTTATCGAGTCTGTTTTCATACAGGTGTGCATAACAGTCTCTGATAATATCTTGTATTTTGTAGGAGTCAGTTGTGATTTGGTCTTTTGTTTTTATGATTGAGTTTATTGGGGCTTTTTTCTCTTTTCCTTGATCACTCTGGCTAGCAATCCATCAATCTTGTTTATTCTTTCAAAGAACCAGTTTTTTGTTTTGTTGGTCTTTTCTATGATATTTTTGTCTCCTATGTGCTGTATTTGGGTTTTTACTTTGGTGATCTAGATTCTTCTGCTAATGTTAGGAATGCAAGTATTTTAATGTGGAATTGATGTTTATACCAAAATTTGTAGTACATGCATCTACAAACTTGAGGAACTCTTTAGTTATAGCTGATGGCAGAATATTTTCAGAAAGAAAGTGATAAGCAAATATCTTAATGCCATATACTATGTATAATAATTGTTGGAACCTTGCCTTCAGCAATATATTGTTTTTTCAAAAGCAAGCTCTCCTAAAATGGTCACTTTTTAATATTTATTTGGCAGTGTTTTTTACTTAGGTCAGTTTCAGTTTTTAAATTAAAAAAAATAAAATTTATATGTTATAATCAACCATGTATTTCTTTAACCAAACCACATACACGTAAGAGAAAAATTTTGTCCTTGTGAGACAAAATATATATATTCTATAAACTGGGGGCAAGTCCATGCTTTATGTCCAGAGTTAGCCTAGACTGTACTGCTCCAGGAGGTATGAGATAGTAGAGTTGTATGAAAAGGGTCTTCAAAGTTCAATTGAATGTTTTCAGTTTTCACTTTACTTCAAATTAAAAAAAGAAATTTTTTTTTAAAAATGTTAACTTTATGTGTTTTTCTTGGTTGTTTTTTGTTTTGTTTTTTTGAGTCGGAGTCTCACTCTGTCGCCCAGACTGGAGTGCAGTGGCCGCTCCCGGCCACCGCAGCCTCGACCTGCTAGGCTCCGGCTATCCTTCTGCCTCAGCCTTCCAAGTAGCCGGAATTACAGGCATGCGCTACCACACCCAGCTGATTTTTTTATTTATTGTAGTGATGAGGTCTCGCTGCCCAGGCAGGTCTCGAACCTGCGGGCTCAGGCAGTCCACTCACCTCAGCCTCTCAAAGGCACGGGATTACAGGCTGAGCCACCGAGCCCGGCTAAGAAATTTTTTTTATCACATTGATAGGCAGATACATTTTAGCCCTTTGACATGAAAAAATAGGTAGTATGAGAGCCCTAAATTCTAATTCTATACAGGTAAAAGAAAAAAAAGCACTTAACTCTGCTTCTGAACAACAACTTTAAAGATCAGGAAAAGAATGACCCCAAAACTTACTTGAAATACACAAACCCATTTAGTCTTAGGGTCACCTGCTACTTGATTTTAGGCTCCATTAATGCTTTCAAATATTTTAAAAACATTTGGTAACAAGGTAGGCAGTTAACAAAAAATTTACCCACTTCAAAATGTATGAAAAGCATCAACTGATAAATATGAAACACAATCATTCTCCTTCCCTAATACAAAATGTAATGAGTGTGTAGAATATGTTCATTAGCAAGATCTACTCAGAAATTTTTTCCCCCATCACACATCCCCTCTCCTGCCCTTCATGGGATCTCACTTGATGACAGGGCTCCGTGGCTTATAGCATGACTGTTCTCAATATTCTCATCTGCAAAGTGGTCATGATTGTAGTACCAATGATTGTGAAGATAAATGAATTAAGACATGTAAATTGCTTGAAACTATGCCTGGCATCTGGAACTCAAAGACACTCATTGTGTTATTGTAGCAATTTTTTTCAATCTATCTTCTTTCTCGCTTCCAAGGGGTGTCCCTGTCTTGTTCATCTTGGTATCTAGTTCTCACCCCAAGTGCCTACAAGACACTCCATAAATATCAACTAAATGTGTAGATGAATGTAATGATGGAGTAAATCTGCTGCTTTATCTGACTTTTATTTTACTATTATTTTCTGAGTCAGAGTCTCACTCTGTTGTCAAGCTGAAGTGCAGCGACACTTTACAGCTCACTACAGCCTCAACCTCAAACGATCCCACCTCAGTTTCCCAAGAAGCTGGGGCTATAGGCACACACCTCCGCATTAGCTCATTTTTCAAATTTTTAAATTTTTTGTAGAGATGAGGTTTCAGTATATTGCCTAGGCTGGTCTTGAAATCCTGGGCTTAAGTGATCCTTGCCTTACCCTCCCAAAGTGCTGAGATTACAGGCATGAGACACCATGCCCAGCCTGACCAAATTTTATGAAGCTCCTCCTGCATACCAAGTTCCGTTTTAGGAGCTGAGACCAGAGATGAGCAAGACAGAATTTGTCCTCCAGCCCATAGAACTTAGGTTTCAAGACAGAAGACAATTTACATATAAGCAGATGAGATCATTTTAGAGGGGAGAAATATCTTGGAGGAAATAAAAGACAAGATCTGTCCACAAGGGAAGGATCAGTAGTCACTTTATCTTAGGTGGTCAGGGAAGGAGTCTCTAAAGAAGTGACCAGAATACCAGAGGAGCCCGTCCAACTGGTTGTAGGTGGCGGTTGAGAGGGAAGAGTGGGGAGCAGGAGGTGCATGGCTGGTGTGCGCACTAGCAATCGCTTGCACCAAGGGCAACGGTGGCCACTGGGTAAGGGCTTGCTGGGTCCTTGGAAAACCCACTGCCCACGTGCGCCCATACTCAGAATTAATTAAAAGACATTCTACTAGGCTGCTTTGTATAAGAATAAGAACTTTGCCTCAGCCTGTGGTTCGAGACCAGCCTGGGCAAGTTGGTGAGACCTCGTCTCTACAATAAATCTCTCTCTCTCTCTCTCTCTCTCTCTCTCTCTCTCTCTCTCACACACACACACACACACACACACACACACACACACACACACACATACACACACTCTCTAGCTGGGCGTGGTGGCGTGCATCTGTAGTTCCAGCTACTTGGAAGGCTGAGGTGGCAGATCGAGACTGTGGCGTCCCTGATCGTGTCACTGCACTCCAGCCTGGGTGACAAGAGTGACACTCCAACTCAAAGAAAGAAAAAAGAACGTTGATCACGATTCTGTTAATGCTATTTTTTAGCCCTGCTGTAGAGTAGCTTTGTTTTCAGTATTCTTCTACATTGTTATTCTTGCATTCTTTGTAGATACAGCTATATACCATTATTTGATCAATTACTCTCAGCATTTTTCTCTAGGTCAATTTTTATCTCCCCTCCTATTTATTTCTCTAGATTTCTGAGAAGATGGCAGCATAGCCAGTCGGTCTGTATGTGTGAGTGATTGTATTTCTTTAAGCGTGATAAACTAATTTTAATGAAATGAACAAACAAAACATAGATTATACCAAACAACCCGAAACTACTTCCATGGAAAAACAAACTGGATATCATTTCTCCCACCTATCACATGTACAGTGTATCACTTTGTTGGAGAGAATAGAAACACTGACTTGATTACAAGTCAAATGATTTAATGCAATCATGATTCTGTCTTTACATGTTAGTTGATCACTTCAGCCTTTCGGAGACAATTTTCTCACTTATAAAATGGTGAGATTTGGCTATTAAGAGCCTAAAATATGAATAATCCCAACAGAAATGTCTGTAAGCTAGAAATATAAAGGAGATTTCAAAAACTTAGCATAAAAGTAAAGTATTTCACTAATAATTGACCATGTTGAAATAATATTTTGGATTTTTTGATTGAATAAAACATTTCTTAAGTCACTTTAATCTGTTTTCTTTAGATGTTATAGTATGCTTATTATAAAGTTTCAAATTACACTGTTTTACAATTTGGGTTTTATTAGCTTTCTACAAGAAAGTGCTTACCTAGAAAATAAAATTTGAAGATTTTTTTTTTTTGAGTTGGAGTCTCACTATGTCGCCCAGACTGGAGTGCAGTGGTCGCTCCCAGCCACTGCAGCCTCGACCTGCTGGGCTCCGGCAATCCTTCGCCTCAACCTTCCAAGTAGCCGGAATTACAGGGATGCACTACCACGCCCAGCTGATTTTTTGATTTCTTGTAGAGATGAGGTCTCGCTGCCCAGGCAAGTCTCAAACCTGCGAGCTCAGGCAATCCACCCACCACAGCCTCCCAAAGGTGCGGGATTACAGGCTGAGCCACCAAGCCCGGTTTTTTTTTTTTTAATTTTAATTTTTTTTTATGAGAGTAAAAAATTCCAATCTTTATGAGCCATTTGAACACAATATATTTTCTATTTCCAAATATTTCTTTCAGTTAGTTAAGAGGTATAAATTTGTTAAGTATAAAGTCTAACTTGCTTGGCAAGATGACTATAGTTAATAATAACATAATATATATTTAAAAATAGCTGAAAGAGGATTTTGAATGATCTCATCATAAAGAAATAATATTTGAGGGAATAAATGTGCTTAACCTGACTTCATCATTCCACAATGTTTATATGTATTGACATATCACAATGAACTCCATAAATATATACAATTATTATTCCTCAAATGAAAATAAAATTTAAAATATTTCTTTTGTGTTTTATTACTTGAGTGAAATATACTTGTTTTATGATGTATTTTTTTAAGATTTCAGACTTTTATTATTATTTGTATACTCTAGATTGACAATCTAACAATGACAATTTTCTCAAGTAAAAAAAAAAAAAAGGAAATGCTTTTATCTGTGAAGTTGATCCCTTTATGCTAAAGAAAAATTTTGAGGGAAATTCTGGGAACTGTGAGAAAGGAAGGACACTTATTCAATCATTGCAACCACTTCAGCCTTACCTCTTAATTATGCAACATTAAGTACTCCATAAAGATTAGATGGAGATGTTAATGGTACCATATTTCTAGCAGTAAAATTAGACAACATTTTCAACACAAAAATTAGGCAAAGTTTAGACAAAATTAGAAAATTCAACAAAAATATCCAACCCCTCAAAATGGTGTGTGATATGGCATATTTTCTTGATTTGGTTGATGAGTTTCTACAGCTTTTTGTTAAGAATTTTTAATATTGTGAGTTAATCCATTTATCCTTTATCAGTAATAAGCAATAAAAATATTGTGATTTACCCTGGACTGCTGCTGCTTTATGAGGCAAGAGATTACTCAAAAGGGATACCTGACCCCCATATCAGAAAGAAAAAAAAATCCTATTGGCAAAATTCTCATGTTTTTTTGTCTAGAAATATCTATCTGTATGTTTGTAAAAAAGAAATGAAACTTTTTTTAGTCTAAGATTAAAGGCAGTTTATTTTATAACTAATTATATAGATACTTAAAATACA
The DNA here is from genome assembly GCF_000164805.1 of Carlito syrichta. Classification (NCBI taxonomy): domain Eukaryota; kingdom Metazoa; phylum Chordata; class Mammalia; order Primates; family Tarsiidae; genus Carlito; species Carlito syrichta. The sequence goes on along the minus strand of NW_007247187.1, from coordinate 258,622 downwards.
TATGCATATTTATTTGAAAGATAGAAAGACATTCTCAAGGAAGCTCTGTCTTTCTTTACTAGGTTATATTATGTTCATCTGTTTAAAGCATAGCACAAGTTATTCTCTCTCATAAAATAATAATTTTATTAATGTATATATGTTTTCACAAATTGTGGCTGGCTTCCTCCTTTCTGCAAAGCATTGAACTATCCATGCATAGCACCAGAAAATAAGATTAAAAACCCACAAAATTGGAAACTATTTTATTAATGACAATTTTCCCCATTATAACTGAAAGGGAGAGGCTGGAAAACATAAGTCCTATGCTGTGTGCTTAGGACAAGAAAACAGAATTGATAACCCTTTAACAGAGTCAACCACAACATTTTTTTGTCTAAATGCTTATGTCTCTTAAACTACATAGTATATCTAGAGGGCAGCAACATTATTTGGTTTGCTTCCTGTTCTAGAACAATGCTTTGCATATGGCAACTGCTCCATAAATACTTGTTAAACAACAAAAAAATGCAGTTATTTATTTATCTTTTTTCTACATTGGCCTACAGTCTGATAATATACACAAGAACCAAGAGAATATGCTAGCGTTAAGCATTTCTGTGCTAACTGGCAATGACGAGTAAGGTTAAAACCTAGCAGCTCTGCCTCACCAAAGTTATGGTCAGATCAGGTTTCTATTTCATTTATTTTGATTGCACACTTGCTTCAAGCTGTTCCATGTTGGGAGCCAGCTGTGGAGGCCCACCTGATTGACAAAGTCCATATGCACTGAGGACTCCTGGCCATAAAGTGAGTCCGGGCAGCTGAGACCCTTCTGTCTTCTACCTTTGCTGTTGGTACGGCCAAAGAATTCTGCGCAGTTGTGGAAGAAGAAAATGGCACGTTTTATGTGAAGTATTCATAACTAACCTGGAAATGTCATGGTTCATTTTTCCATTTCCCACTATGCCATTTGACCTTTTCTAACATATGTAAGTGTTAAACTCTGAAGCACATCAAGAATACTTTCTTTCATTTGGTTATAAGTTACTAGATATTGCTTGAGTAAAAAGTGATATAAGTATATTCACTCATTTGATTTAGAATTATGCGGTTTAGTGTTTAGACATAAGGTTTTTCAGAAACACAAGTTTATACTAAGTTCATTATGAATTCATTATAAGTTCCAACACTTATCTAGGAGTTACGTAGGTGACTTGTAACATTGTTTTCACAGATTTAGGATGAAGATTAATCATTAAGGTTTTAACTTAATTCAATGGTTAAAATTCTAAGTTAACGTTTATAGAGTGGGTTTTCACTGAATTCATAATATACTAATTGGATACTTTTATGATAAATTAACTGAAGATAGAAAGCAACCTTGGGGGTCTGGGAAACATCACTAAAACCTTCTTTTGAGTTTTCTTTAGAAATAAACACTGCAGGATAAGAGAAAAGTAATGAAGACACCTGGATAAAAGAGACGATTATGAAGCTTTGAAGGTCATAGAAGCCCCAGAAAGAAAACTCCTGATACATGGAGAAATGTGCACTTGGAAACTTTCTTGAGCTATTTCAAGGACTGTAATTCGGGACTTTGGACTAAAACTATCATTTTTGGCTTTATGAAAAAGACTTATTGACTGAAAGCAGATAGTGTTCTTGCCTTGTTTGTTGCTTCTAGACCGCTAGATGGTGGTAACTTTTAAAGGATATGTACGTGAAGGAATTTTCTTTGTCTTGTCCCTTTATGAATGGTATAAAAGCTTTCTTTAACTAACATTAAATGACATCTGTCCTGCAAGCAGGTGTTCAAGTATATTATTTCATCGTAAGTTCCTTCTTTTGCCTATTCATCTCTCCTTCAGGAAATCCCACATCCGGCAGGAGCAGGACCCCCACAGTTCCATATGAAAAGTAGCCTAACTTTCCTTACCATTAAATGGAATTAGGAATATTTAATTTCATATAAAATTATATTACAAAATACACTTTGAAATTTTGATTGGAATTTTTATTTAGTTTCCTCTTTTAAACAACAGGAAAGTGAACTGGATATTGCATTTTATTCATCAAGGTACTGAATTGTGTTTTTAACATTTGTGTAGAACTTAACAAAACACTTTAAATGTTCTTCATGATCTTTGCAGCAATATAAGAGGGCTGGTGTTCTAATTACTTCTATTTTATATAAGAGAAATTTGGGCTTATAATCTGTCCTTCCACAAAATCACTAACTCATGAACAGTTAGGTTTTAGACTGATACTCTTTCCACTGAACTAAAAACCACATACATTCATGAGCAAAGCTCTCATAATCTCCACAGAAATTTGCTCAACAAGATTAGTCATTAATTTTTAAATACATCTCTTTATACTATTGACCACAGTTTTCTTATCTATTGGTTACAAGAAAACATGAATTCAAGGCTCACATGGGCTCTTTTGTCATATAAAATGTGATCTACTATTCTTCAAAGAGATAAAAAAGGGGGCGGGAGGTTATAGTACACTCTACAGAGCAAAATATAAGCTCCAAAACTTGGTTATCAAAAGTTTGGTTAATTTACTTTATATAGTTTGATGATAATCCACAATATAAGAGCAGCAGACTCAGAAGGTATCCTATTCAAAGAGTGGTTTGACAACAATGTCCATCCAATTTAAATCAAAGTTCAAGGATTCAAATGCAAAATTTTCTCTCCATGATGGATGTGGATGCTCACAAAATGAACTGTGGTTCAGTGTGTGTTATAGCCATGGTGAGAAATTACATTGAGTTGCAAACAAAACTCTAAAACAATGAGAAAAGAAAAACAAAAGTAAAGAGGGGAGTGTAGATGGTATACTACAGCCTATTCCATAATGGAGCATATGTAAACTTTGTGCCAAGCATCTAGATTACACATTCAGGTTGCAGATTATTTTCAAGTCTTATCCCTCAGCAAAGATATAAATCTAAATATTTAAAATTGCTTAGAGCTAATTATTCCTGATCCTGGGCATGACTGAGCACATAAACTAATGGTTTCCAGATAGCTACTTTAAGGCAGGAAGTTCTGAGACAATTAGAATTGTGGGGATGATCAAAAGCAATTTAAATATTCTAATAGAAAATGCTTCTGGAAAGCAGGATAACATCTAGAATCCTATAGCGTCATCTTTTAGAGTTTGTTTGAGCTGTTTTTAACTTCCTCATATATATTTAGAAGAGAGAATTAGCAGTATGATATCTAGAAAACCAAATTATGTAAATACATGATATGGTGTTTTTATAGAGAATATGTTTGCATGACAATTATAAAATATGAATGAATGAAAAAGTCTTTTAATAAATAATGTTTACAATTTATATTTGCTTAATACAAACTATAGTAGGATTCATATCTATAAATGGTCACATGATAATATAATATAATATTATAATATATAATGTCATATAAAGACCATATTATAAATTTGAGACAGAACAAAAAAAATTGATAGGTCTATGCTTATTTTCTCTAAGACAAATGTAGATTCTAGTGATTATTTTGTTCCATTTATTTTGTTTAATTATAAATGAAGGAAAAAGTCTCAAGTCAGTCATGATGGTGTGTGCCTGTAGTTTCAGTGTCTTGGGATGCTGAGGTAAGAGAATTGTTTGAGCCCAGTAGTTACAGGCTGCACTGAGCTATGATATCATCATTGCACTCCAGTCTGGAAAAATCCCTTCTATTACAAAAAAAAAAAAATTTAAGGTAATATTTGTCATTTTCTAATAATACAAATTCAGGGTTTTTTCTCATATTATAAATGTAATAGTGTCAAGAGTTTGATTTATTAAATTTTAGGTAATAATACTTGTTAATTTTATGTGTTTTATCATTTTCTTCCAGGGTGTATGTTTTCTTAAAATTTCTCTATAACTTACTAATTATGTAAAATAATACATTTTAATGTATTTCAATTGACCTAATCTAACCTGTCTTTAATAATTTATACCATTACTGACTTATATCACTTTTCTATATATAGATGACCTAATTTAATTTTTTATTGCAGTAATTGCTCCCATTCCCACCCTTCAGCAATATTAAACTGTTTTTTTTAAAAAAAATAATCTTATAGAATATTTCTGCTAAGGGGAGTCTTAACACTTTGATAGATTGTGGAATGAGAGAATATATTACCTTATTGATTATTTTAGTCCAGGAACAATAAGACTTCTTTTTATATCTTTTTATTATTTATGTGACAATTGCCTAAAAAACTTTATGTGTCTTTTATTAGGCTTATTTATAACTGTTATTGATCTTGTTATCAATTATGAATAGGATCATTATCTCTGCTCTAAGAGTAGTATTTATTTTGCAAATGTGAATCTCAGGGTATTCTATGAAATCAATCAAGTTTATTAAAACTAAATAAATTGGTCACAGTGACTTACGCCTGTAATCCCAGTATCTGGAGCCAAGAATTTATACTTGCGGGTAGGAATTTAAGACCAGCTTGAGCAACACAGTGAGACTCTGATTCTAAAATAAATAAATAAATAAATAAATAGATAAATAAATAAACAAACAAACAAACAAATAAATAAATAAATTTAGGTGAGTGTGGTGGTGGATATCCACAGTCCTTGTTACATGGGAGGTTAAGAAGGATTGCTTGAGCCCAGGAAGTCAAGGCTGTAGTGACCCATGATCACACTACTGCTCTCCAGACTGGGCAACAGAGTTAGGCCCTGTCTCAAAAATAAAATAAAATAAAATAATAAAATAAAATATAGTTTTAATTTACTTTTATGAATTCTTTGAATTTGTATATATTTTTTCTTATTTTATTACCTTGGTCCAGGCCTCTAATTCACATTTGAATATGAATTGTGAAAAAGGCCATATTCTTTCTATTTTAAATAACATTCCCATCGACATTAAATTTACTGTTTATTTTTAGTATATGTCATTTTTCAAGTTAAATATATTTTATTTGTATTTTCTATATTCTTTTAAAATCACAAATGAATGTCAACCTTAATTATTTTTAAGCATCTATTTGTGAGATCATAATTTTTGAATTTCCAGTTAATTTACCAATATGACATACTTACTTGGTCTTTAGACTAGAATGCATGTAGTCCTTAAAAGTGTTCAAAATCTTCCAAAGATGACACAGGCTTGACATATGTAAGATAATTAATTTCAATATTCTTAATTTTAATTGTTTTTCTTCATATAAATGTGTCTGAAAATATGCACACATTGCTGTTTCCCAACTGTTTTTCTTGCATATAAACAAAGACAATTTTAAGTTTACCCCATCTAGAACATGCTGAATTGCCACTGGTTATAAAATACTCTGGAATACAACATGAAAAGAAAATTATACAAATTAGTCTCTGCAAAAACTCCTTTAGTCAAGATACCATGAAGCCGAGAAAGATGTTATGTCATTCTTCATTTTATATGTGTTTTGCTTAAGGGAGCATAGTGTGGTATAAGAACAGGATCTTTTTGCATATATAAAGACATTCTGAGCCCAGATGCAGCATAGCAGATATGGGAGATAACAATGTTCATTTAAACTCACCTCTTCAACTCCACTATTATTGTACAAGAATGGTTCACTACTGATAGAGAATACAAGAGAAAGAAAAGAGCATTTTAAAATAGCAATAAATCTATTTAGTAATCTTTATCTCACTCAATTTAAATATTTATGACAAGTTTTCCTACTTTATCTTTTTTTCATAGATTGTATTATTGTTATCCTCACCTTGAAAAAAATGAATAAACATTGTATGCCTTTGTGATGTGGCATTGCTTTGGTTTTTATTAGAGTCTGCTGCATATTTGTCACTGAAGCCCACATCTGGGATTTGGCCTGCTTAGGCCAATGCAATATGAGAGAAAGAAGTTAGTGGCAGTGCAGGTATTGCAGGCCAATGCTTTAAGAAATATCAGAAGCTTCCACTGACCTTTTTGCATGCTCACTCTGCACTGTGAGAAGAACACTTTGCAAGCAGCATTGGTTCTTTAGCCTTGGTCCCAGAAGAAAAACAAGTACAAATAATAATAATAATAATTGCCTTAAGACCTAGACTATTTCCAAATACAAACCAAAAAGGTAGACATGAAAATGCACATTTGTAAAATGCTGAAATTGTGATGACAGAGTGACAGTTGAAAAAATGTTACCTGCCTCATTTTAGAAAGAGATGTCTAAGGTAGTAAGAAAAATTAGCAACTAAAATAGCTTCATTCACATGTGTATTTGTGTGATGTTTAATAATTATAAAAGACACTCCTTTTTAGTCATTGTGAATAATGAACACTGTTATAGGTAAGATTAGAAATTACTTTTTTTTAAAACTTGTTGTACTCTTTGATTTGAGTCAAAATAGGGCAGTCAGCTCTCAATTTTCTCATAACACTAAATAAACACATGAAAAAAATATAACATAAACTCTCAAGGCAGACATATGTAGAGTTGTTCTATGTGTATGTGTCTTCCATTACATTATTTTTTTAAAGAATAAGTTCACTTTTCATGTTATTATCAGTTATACTTAAATTTAAAGGACAAAAACATAGTTTAGTGTATTTATCACTGAAGATCTATTCAATAACAGGAGCACTGTCACACTGTGAGAAAGAACAAGACTAAAAAAAGAGATTATGTGAAAGCTAATATTTCTCTGCAGAAAGGACTTGGTTGAAGTGGAACACTGAGGATTATATTTAGATACTGGTATTCTTGAACTTAGAGAATGCACAGAAGGAGAAAATATAAATTTTGGGGATTGCTACTTGTGGTATAAATTCTAGTCACAGAATTATAAATATTCAAAAACAAAACAAAACAACCTGAATTTATTTGGAAGGCTAAATTTTGGACATTCAAGAATTGATTTAAAGTTTGGATTTACATAAGAGGAGAGACCCTCAAAAAAACAGAATTATATTTTGGAGGATAGGCCCCTTGTAGTACAGGCTTCCTCCATGAGGTAATATTCTAGGAACCCATGGACATCAGTATACCAGCTAGCATTGTTGTGAAAGGCTGCATTCAGCTTCAGTGAATTTTTCTTGAAGAGTTTTCAACACGTTTGCTCATTTTATGATGGGCGATTTATGAGTGCATCTGCCCACGCTGCACCGAGTGTTCAGCAATTATTTACCAAAATCAGCATGACCCCCATGCCTCACCCCTCTTAATCACCTGATCTCACCCTGAGTGACTTTTTTTTGTTTCTTCAGATCAAAAAGGTCCTTCATGGAAATGTTTGTTGATGTGGTAGAGATGAAACAAAAAACAGCATAAGCACTAAAAGGTATCAAAATCGATAACTTCAAAAACTGTTTTGAGCAATGGAAAAACATCTCAATAAGTGTGTTGCGTCAAATGGACAGTACTTTGAAGGTGACTGAAGTTTAATGTGTAAGAATAAATGCACAATAAATACTAAATACATTTCACATTTTTGGGTTCCCCATATATATGTTATATATCATTAATATGACTATAACATTCTTTTTTTTTTTTAGAAAGCAGGATTTATTGAGAGGACAGAAAAGCTCCCACAGTGGGAGGGGATCCAAAGGGGTTAACCCAACTATAAAAATTCTATAAGCACTCACAAAATAAGTGACTTGTTATGGGATATGCATGCTAAATATATTTGCAAATATGTTCTGTTTTGAGAAACTACAATCTGTATTTATGAGGCTCACAACATCTTCTACAGAGAATGAAAAAAAGCAGTTTTTTTTGTTGTTGTTGTTTAAAGGTTCAGCAGCACAGTTTTGATAGTAGGTATACATTAAGAATGATATTCTGATCAAAACAAAGCAATTAGCTGAGTTCGGTGGTTCAGCCTGTAATCGTGTGCTTTGGGAGGCTGAGGTGGGTGGATTGCCTGAGCCCACGGGTTCGAGACCCACCTGGGCCACTTGGTGAGACCTCATCTCTACAATAAATCAAAAAATTAGCCAGGCGTGGTAGCGTGTGCCTGTAGTTCCAGCTACTTGGAAGGCTGAGGCGGAAGGATCACTGGAGCCCAGCAGGTTGAGGCTGTGGTGTCCAGAAGCGGCCACTGCACTCCAGTCTGGGTGACAGAGTGAGATTCCAACTCAAAAAAAAAAAAAAAAAGCAATGATTACTTATGTAATCAGTTATTATTTATGGTAATTAAATAGGATTATGGCAAAAAAAAAAAAAAGGAAAATAAATTAAAGGCCTCAGCCCTTAAATTTTGTAGAAATATTTCCAGAGAGATAAAAAACAAAAGAGACAATCACAAAAGGAAGAAAGTAACACTTAATTATTTGTTTTTGTACTAAAATCTCAGTATAGGAACTGGTGGGAATTATAAATGTATCACTTAACTTTAACCCTTTCGCAGATGTCTCTTCTCTGTTTACATCCAAAACTAATCATTAAAAAAGGCAAGAAGCAAGTATGGGGGGACCTGCCCCAAAATGGGTTTTTAAATAAAAAATTGTGTATTTATTCTTACATGTTTACTTCAATCACCTTCAAAGTATTCATTGTTTAATACAATGCAACTATTCAGATGTTTTTCCTTTGTTCAAAATAGTTTTTTAACTAATCAGTTTTGATACCTTTGAGAGCTTCTGCCATTTTTTTGTTTCACCTTTTCCATCTTGGCAAAGCATTTCCCTTTGAAAACTCTTTTCGTTAGAATACAGCAACAAAAAAGTAACTTGGGGGTGAGGTTGGGTGAGTAAGGAGGGTGGGCCAAAGTGCTCATGTCATTTTTTGGTCAAAAATTATTGAACACAATGCAGTGTGGACTGGTGCACTTGCAAATCACTCATGATAAAATGGGCAAATGTGTTGAAACAATCAACTTACTAACTAAATAACTAAATAAATAAAATTAAGCTGAATGCAGCCTCTCAGAACAATGTTAGCGAGTACACAAATCTTGTAGGGGAAGCCTATACAAGGGGCCTACCCTCCAAAAGATATTCTCTTGGACTTTAAAAAATTTGTTTAAAGTATAATAAAATTATGCTAGCAGAATTCATGATATTATAATTATTAATTAACCAAATAAAGGTATAAGAAGAAAGATGTGACAAAACAAATATGGCTATAGTAACTACCCTGTAATATATTAGATAAGAAGGTTGATGAGGGAGAGAAAACTGTTTGGAGCAAGAACCTTTAACCAAGAAATGCACATTACTAAAACAAAATCATAAGGTGTTAAGCCAAGTATGACTAAAGCATTACAACATTTTAAGGAAAAATCAATGATTTTAGCTCTATCCAATATAAGTATCTTGAGGAGAATTTTAAGTTGTCAGATATTGAATAGAAATATTAAAAAGATATAAAAGTTGTTGTCAGTGTTAGTCAAACAAAATTAATTTTCTAGTTTCTGACAATTATCTACAACCAATCCAAAAACTTTAATGTCATCACCAATAAAAACAAAACAAACAACAAATGGCCAAAAAATAAAAATAAACTTACTTTAAAAGCCTATTTAATAATTTTAAAAAGTTAGAAAAGTGAAGATAGAAAAAATTCTTTTTTGTTGTTAGTATCAGATGTACATATGGAAATTTAAAATCAATAGCATTGGTGTAAATCACTGCTAAAATTATAGTATTATTTAGAAAATATAATTTGGTTGCATTTATAAACAGAATCAATGACTCATATGATTTTACTAAGAAAAATTATGATGAACAAGTTTTATTTCTTTAAAGTATACATATAATCAGCTCTAGATTATGAAACCTATAACAACATATATACCTCCCATCTCATCTTTCTGTATCTATCTATCATCTATCTATCTATCTATCATCTATCTAGATAAATAAAAAATCATATAGATAATCTCCTTAAGATAATATTAGGCAAAATCTTTCATATGACACTTATAAAACCAACAGGTGAACAAAAGAGTTTTGGTTATCTTCTGTAGGTCTGTTTTTGGCTTTCTCTCGTTCACCATTGCCAGAGACAATAAAAATATACTAAAAAAACTTGAAACTAAATCAGATTGTCCATCTTCAAATACTTTTGTCATAATTAAACAGTAACCTATGTGCACTAATTATAAGGGGAGGGTCATAAAAATGTGATCAGGAAGGTACTGAAATCAGGGTTCCACTTCACTGAGATAAATAAATATATGTTTGTAGCACACTTTTATTTTAAAAACTTAGTATTTATCGATATATCAAAAACTTAGCAAATTGATATAACACCATTATAGTGAGTGTTCAGTAACTAAGTTTTGCACATGATTGTAAGATTCAGTCTAATACATTAGGTTAAATGTAATAAGAATAGAAAACAAGGAGTAGGTAGATATGAGAGATATTATGGAGGAACAATTATTAAAATCTTTTTTATTGCCTAAATGCCATAGCAAAAAGCATAAGAATTTATTGCAATTCTTACATTTCAAACGTTGATAAGTAGAAGCATAAATAATATTTTCAACTTCTTTACCCTTAGAGTAAACTATTAGAATTCATGAAAAAGGGCTATTTTAATTTGTGCTTGAGTAAGTTGATTTTTATTGCGGTTAAATGCATTGAATTTGCTAAGCTGTAGATATACTTAAGTACATTTTTATTAATTTATTAAAATATTAATATTTATGTAACATTCATGAAAAATGTATACACAAAAAATCCTAGTGTATATATCAGAGCAAAGAAAATACTGAAACTGTGAGAGTTTAAATACTTATTAAGGGTCACAGAATTGGCAAGAGTAGACTTGAAACTCCTGTCTATTTGACTCCAAAACCCATGCTTTTTTTTCCAACTAAACCTATTGAAAATAAAAATAAAAAAAGAGAGAGGAGATACAAGATAGAAATCATACTTTTCTTGCTGAGCAAGGCAGAGAGTAGGGACCCAGCTGCTGATAAATGAAGATACCTTAAACACTTTAGGATGGATGAAACACCCTGCACTCAGCAAAGTTCTCTTTGAACACATAGAAATAAGAAAGTGACAACAGAAACAAGTATCTAGGCACCCCATGCTCCAACATACACTAGGCTCACACAAGAAGTGAAGCTCTGTGCAGTGAGCAAAAGCAGGTGAGTGAGCCAGAGAAGTTTTGGGCTGTTTCACCCCTTCCCAGCCATGAATGCATGGTCAGTCCCATCTGGAGGAGTCCAGGGCAGGGCATAGCAGTGGGCAACCACAACCCAAGCAGAGTGGGAGAAAGACCCACAGTGGGTCAGCCACCATGAGCATGGCTTCCTGCTGGGCTGATAGTGCTTGAGTGGGGATGGCCCACCTGTAGAGTGAACTTGGCTGACATGTACCACCAGTGTCTGGTGGCCGTTTCCTCATCCAGAGCAAGAAGAACTCCCTCCATGCTATGTCCTGACAGGACAGACCCTGCCCCTTCCTCCATGGTAGAGAACTTGCTCTATTTCAAGATCAGAGCATGGACCTAAACAGGGAAGGAGTGACACAAAAGACACCCAGATCTCTCTCGGAAGGCTCCTGGGTTGTAGGCCACAAACAGCAGATGGGAGTCCCATCCCCCTGCAGAGTGCTAACAGCAGGGTTGAAAGCTGGTCTGACTAGATTAGCAATAACAGAGAAATTCTGTAGTGACAGAACTAGCAACAAAGTGGAGCAAGAAGCAGATGTAAATGCCCCTTCCTCTCTCGCTGAATGACATATATTGAACAAAATAAAGGACCCTAGAACAGAGTGCAATTGAATAGCTTCAGAGCATCAAATTTAAAAAAAAGTAAAGAGAAGCCTGTCACAAGTGAGAAAAAAATTGAAAAACAGAGGCAGAGCCCCCAAAAAACAGCTATCAAAGCACAAATGATGGATAGCTTCTAGAACAACCTGCTCCAGATGGCAGCTACAGAAATCAGAGATTGGATGGCAAAAATAAATAGAAAGTAAGAGAAACTGGAAGTGAAACTAAACTCACTGAAGTCATACAGAAAGCAAAAGTGGATCTGGTCAATTAAAAGAAAAGCCCATACTAAAATAATGAAAATGAAAACTTCATCCTGGAAATTAAGAACACTGTAATAAGCATAGGAAGCAAGATCAACCAGGCAAAAAAGAATCTCAGAACTTGAAGACCAAAATATGGAATTAACTCGAAGAGTCAAAAACATAGAAATAAAGTTCAAAAAGGAGGAAACCTCTGAGAGATGTGACACTATGTAAAGAAGCCAGTCATATCTATACCTGATTAATATCCCTGAAGCAGAAAGGGAAATAGAAAACCACCATTAAACAAGCATCCCATGAGGCCATTCAAGAAAACTTTCCACGAGAACCCCCGCAAGTTATCAAATGAGAAGACCCTCCCCAAGACACATAGTCATCTGCCTCCACAAAATAAGCATGAAAGAAAATTTAAAGACAGTGAGAGATGAAGGTCACACTACCTACCAGGAAAGACCCAACAGAACTGTCCCAGACTTATCTGAAGTAGCACTAAAAGTCAGAGGGACTGGAGTCCAATTTTTAACATTCTTAAAGATAAGCAACTCCAGCTAAGAATTTCCTACCATGCCAAGCCAAGTTTCATTGGTGATGGAGAACTAAAATTATTCCCAAATATCCAATGTCGAAGAGAATATGCCACTACCAACCAGTCCTTCAGGAGACACTTAAGAAGGTGTTGAACACAGAAAAAAAAAGAAGTCTTAATGATCACAAAGTTACAGGCAAGCACAGAATTGACAGAGTATAAAGACCACTCATAATAATGAAAATACACACATATGCAAAAACAAAAGTAAAATAAACAAAACAACAAAAACAAAGCAACTCCCTAAGGCTTTATGAAAGGGATAAACTCTCACATTTCAATAATCAATTTGAACACAAATGGAATAATTGTGTCACTGAAGAAACATAGAGTAGTAAACTGGATAAAAGAACATGATTTAAATTTCTGATGTCTTCAGGAAACTCATCTCACTGCAAAGGACACCCAAAGGCTTAAAGTTAGAGGCTGAGAAACAATCTTTCAGGGGAACAAGAAATAAAAGAGGGCAGGTGTAGCTATTCTGATATCAGACAAAGCAATCTTAAAGCCAATACAAGTTAAAAAGGACACAGAAGGACACTACATAATGATAAAAGGCTCAATGCACTCGTGAGAAATATTCATCTTAAACATATCTACACCCAACATTGAAGAACCAGGTTTTTTGAAACAACTATTAAGTAATCTAAGAGAGAATACTCACTCTTACACAATAATAGAGACCTGAATATGCCACTAGTAGCTTCAGATAGATTATCAAGGCAAAAAACCAACAAGGAGATCCAGGACCTCAATTCAATGCTTGAGCAAATGAATTTAATAGACATCTTCAGAACACTTCACCCAATATCTACAGAGTATACATTCTACTACTCAGTCCATGGAGCATACTCCAAGATTGATCACATTCTTAGACATAGATAAAGTGTGAACAAATTTTAATAGATCAAAATAACAGCATGCACCTTCTCAGATCACAATGAAATAAAAATAAATATTACCATCAACAATATCCTCTCCAAACACACGAAGACATGGACACTAAACAACATGCTACTGAACAACTTCTGGGTACAAACAGAAATTAAGAGAGAAATTTAAAAATTTCTGGGAACAGATTAAAACAAAGACGCAACTTATCAGATTTTCTGGGGTGCCATAAAATCAGTGATAAAGTGAAAATTCATAGCATTGCTCACATATATCAAGAAAATAGAAAGATCACAAGTAGATAGCCTAACATCACACCTAAAGAAGTTGGAAAGGTAAGATTACCTAAATCCTAACTTCAGCAGAATTCAGATCACCAAGATAAAATTGCAATTGCAAGATATTGAAGACAAAGCTATCATAGAGAAGATCAATAAGACAAAAACTGATTCTTTGAAAGGATAAATAAAATTCACAACCCTTTAGCCACATTGACTAAAAAAAAAAATAAATGAGAGAGAGAGAGAGAGAGAGAGAGACCATATAAACACAATTAGAAACACAAAAGAAGTCACAACTGACTCTGAAGAAATTCAAAATTATCAGAGACTACTGTAAACACCTATTTGCAAATAAACTAGAAAACCTCAAGGAAATGGAAGACTTTCTGATATCATGCAACCTTCTAAAGAGGGGATGGGGGGACACTCTGAGCCAGATGGCTTCCCAGTTAAATTCTATAAGACATACAAAAAGAAGCCTATGCCAATCTTAATGAAGGTATTCAGGCAATCAAGAATGATGAAATTTACCCAAATTTATTTTATGAAGCAGACATAATGTTGATACCCACACCTGGCAAAGACCCAACAAGGAAAGATAATTACAGGCTAATCTCCGTGATGAACATAGAAGCAAAAATACTCAATGAGATTCTAGTAAGTTGGATTCAACAACACATCTCTAGGATTATCCACCATGACCAGATGGGATTCATTTCTGGGATGCAGGCCTGGTTCAATATTCACAAGACCATAAATGTAGTATAGTATATTAACAGATACAAAACAAAGAACCACATGATTATATTATTAGATGCAGAAAAAGCATTCAACAAAATCCAGTATCCCTTCTTGATGAAAACCCTTGAGCATCTACACATAGAAGGAACAATCCTCAAAACAGTAAGAGCCATCTATAATAAACCAACAACCAGTATTGTTCTCAATGGGCAGAAGTTGGAAGCATTCCTCCTAAGAATGCCCACTCTCACCCCTCCTTTTTAACATAGTGCTAGAAGTCCTAGTCAGAGCAATCAAGCAAGAGAAGAAAATCAGGGGTATTCAAATAGAAAAAGAGAACGTTAAGCTATCCTTATTATATTATTCTCTCTATATATATTCTAGTTAATATATCCTTATATATTATTCTATACCCTGAAAATCCTAAGAGTCTGTCAACAACCTTGTCAAAAGCCTGATAATAGACCGAGGAAAGAAGACCAAATTTAGCAAATGGTACTAGGAAAACTGCCTGACCACAAACAGAAGAATGACACTGAACTCCTACCTATTATCATATAAAAAAATCAACTCAGAGTGAATCAAAGACCTGAATGTAAAACCTCAAACTATAAGAATCCTAGAAGAAAATGTAGGTAACACTTTTATGGACATTGGAGTAGGCAACAAATTCTTGACCAAGACCCCAAAAATGAATGTCATAAAAGTTAAGATAGATGAGTGGACTTCATGTAACTGAAAAACTTTTGCACAGCAAAAGAAACCATCAAGAGTGTAAAGAGACAACCCACAGAATGGGAAAATAATTGCAAATTATGTATCTGACAAAGGTCTAACATCCAACATCTACAAGGAACTAAATGAAGTGAAAGGAAAAAACAAACAAATAGGCTCATTAAAAGTGGGCAAAGGACATGAACACACACTTCTCAAAAGAAAACATAGAAGCATTCAGCAGACACATAAAAAAATGCTCAGCCTCATTAATCATCAGAAAGGCAAAGTAAAACTACAATGAGATACCACCTAATTCCAATAAGGATGGCCATTATGAGTAAGTCAAATAATGACAGATTCTGGTGTGAGTGTGGAGAAAAGGGAATGCTTCTACATATGGTAGGCGTGCAAGCTGGTTCCCTTTTTTGGAAAGCAGTGTGGTAATGTCTAAAAGAACTAAAAATTGACCTTCCATATGATCAAGCAATCCCTCTCCTCATAATATACCCACAGGTAGATAAATCGTTGTGAAAAAAAGACACCCACACACACATGTTCATTGCTGCACTATTCACAATAGTAAAAGTGTGGAACCAACCTTACTGCCCATCGAAAGTGGACAGGATAAAGGAAATGTGGTATGTATACATGATGGAGTATTACAAAGGCATAAGAAATAACAAAATCATGTATTTAACAGCAAATTGGATAGAGTTGGAGACCATCATACTAAGTGATCTATCACAGAAACAAAGAACTGAATACTGCATGTTCTCATTCAATAGTGGGTCCAGAATATTAAACATATGAGCACAAAGGAGGAATCTGCAGTCGCTGGGCATCACTAAGTAAGAGAAAGAAGGAGGAGGGTGGGGGGCACGTAACAATACAAAGGGTACCTGGTCCTCTATTAGGGGGACTGAGAGCCAGGTAGAAGCCAAAACTTCACCTGCTTGCAGTCTACTTAAGTAGTTAATTTTTACTTGTAACCTACATCTCTATAATAAAAGAAAATTTAATAAAAATATAAATAAAAAACAAGAGCAAAATATTTAATCATTACTTCATTTCCTATTTCCAGGCTTTTGTCCTGCGACCTATTGCGTTAATTCTGCTTTTTCGGGCAGCTATATGTTTTCTGAGCTTTAAAAGCTCTAGGTGAAACTCGAATCAGTTCAATGTGGGTTTGAAGCTGAATTAACTAGGTGTATGACCTTGAGAAGTATCCTAACCTCCCTATGGGTGAACAAAGCTGTTGATGAGTTCCCAAAGTTGATTGCCTAGAGTAGTGCAATTAGGGAAAGGAAGAAGTCCAATTAGTTATAGAAAACAGGAATTGGCTTAAATAGGCATCAGGAATGCATGGTGCTGGGCTCTATCAATCAGTCCTGGGTAAAGAAAGGAGACTGAATCAAGACAGATTGCTTAGAGACACATGTACTAATTCTTACTTATAAGATTCCATGTCACCTGTTTATAAAGAATTATTTCATCTGAAAGCAATAAGAAGTTTGAAAAACTAGAGTGCTTAATGAAGAATGTGAATAATAGCTTTTCTTAATTTTTATTTGCTTATTGTCAATATTATGATTTAGATTATATTATAGAAATAAGAACTAAGGAGATTTGATACCAATACTTACTTATCATTATATAATGTTTGTCTCTGAACCCTAGTTATCTACTTGGTGAAATGAAGGCTTAAAAGTAAATAATTTCCAAAGACTCCTTTGATATAAAAATTCCATAATTCTATTTCTTAAATTTTAACAAAATCAACAGAGGGAGGAAAAAAACTTTGAAAAACTAAATCTATGCAAATATTGACTATAAACTGTGATAGATCAGAATGGTCTTGCATTAAGAAAATTATTTTAAAACAATGCATCCTGTAATTAATCATATTATTAGAGTGAAAAGATATATGTGTGTGTGCATATAAATATACCTATGTATGTGTATTATACAGGTAGAAAAAAGCAAAAGTAGAGAAATATTTGAAATATTAATTGGATAGATATAAGAAGATTTGTATAAAGATTATAAATTTGTAGTAATCATGAAAGGAATAAAAACCAGTGTTAAATCCTATCAAATAAAAAAATAACTGGGAATTGGTGTTTAATAATTTAAATTTAAAATTTAATTATACATGATGATATACATGCATATGTCTTATCGCATTTAATTGAAAAAGTGAAAGATTTTAAAAGTTTTGTTTTAATAGAAAAAAGTAAACCAGGCATGTAAAATTTTAGCTCAGTATTTAGTGAAATTCCACTGAGACATTTTTTAGTATTAAAACTAGTCATTTTCTTCATTTGTGTCAGATAATTATAATAATTAAAATAAACTGCATTTTATCTTTTTATTTTTCTCATGATTTCATGAATCACATAAGCCCAAACATTATACTTATATTTTGAGGTTGTAAGATATTGTCAATAAACTACCTTGCCACCTGGTCTGGTATCATTATTCAATGTCTTTTTATTTGTTATACGTGGAATTTTTCTATCAACTTTATTTAATTCAGCCAGAAAGTGCTGTTAAAAGTGCTGTGCTTGTTGTTCTTGCATCCTACCAGCAAGGATAGCCATGAGATATGGTTTGAAATTGAATTTCATTAATAGCTCAGCAGCCTATTAGTATTTCCTCTGTATGAAGGCATGTCAGATTCACAGAGACCAAGCAGGGACCTGGGTTAGTTTGATCTCACAGACACCATCCCTTGTAAAATAAGGTAAAATTCTTAATCAAACCATAGGCCTTGATGCATTCTCATTTTTGAAGACTGATACCCCTAGGCATATGGTTTGTCTCACTTTTAGATACACATAATAAAACGGTCATTCTGAAAACTCATTCATGTGTGTCTGACACAACTCCTGACACAGTGGGCTCATATTCTTTTAGAACATAGGGCACAGTGGGTGTTTGCAACGGGCTCTATTTGCTAGTCAGCTCACACAATGGATCACAGTCTAAGTCCTTTCACCCTAGGTTTCAAAATTGAAACATGAACCCTCTGAGAAATCTTTCATGTATTTTCTTTAAACTTGGCTGAAAAAATAATGAGCAATTAGCTTTTGTAATAATGCACTGCTGTTTAGATGAACAACTTATAGATATTTCAAGTAGCCCATTTGGATACTGGAGGGAAAAAAAAAAAAAGAAGAAGTCTACCTGGGATGAACCTTCCTATTTTGTCTTCAAAGTCTTAGGTTGCTCACCACCAAGCTAGCTTCTGAATAAAATGATTGCTTTCAGACTGTATAAAATGTTGGCACCCTGTCAGAATCATGTTTTTCAAGTTTCATTTCCTAGTGTCAAATTTTCATGCTATGTAACTAATTAAGTAAACTTCAAGAAAGTTAAAGTTTTAGTATAGAAAACCATGTTCTTTTTTACAACTTAGTTTGATTAAACAGATTTGTTTGTAGCTTTTACCATATGTAAGATTGTCATTTAACAAAACAATTGAAATTTAACCTTTGATCCTTTTCTTTGAAAGCTAGTCAAGGGCTCATTTGGTAGCTAATGTTGTTATTCATTTGTTTTCCTGCCAATATTTCCTTTCCAATATGTTTAAAAAACAATAAATCAATATTATATTAAATTTAATGTATCTCAAATACTTTTCATGATTTATATAGTTTGGGAATTCATTATAAATCAATCAAGTTTACTTTGAATTTTTTTCTATTTTGTAAATGGTGTAAAACACTTTTAGAAATCTCTAAAATTCCATGTTAACTTTTAACAAATTTAGCTTTGGAGAGTTTCAGAGGGGCAATATTTTCAGGCATGAATACTCATATTGTATTGCCAGAGCCTATTTCCTCATGGTGAGCAACACTGTTCCATTTCTAATGTTGGATAAATGGTACTTTGAAATAAGATCTTATAAAAAAAGGGCCAAAGAATTAGACATGCTTTCTCAACTAACTCTGTAATTTCATCACATTACTTACCTCTTTAAGTTACATTAATTTTTTTAAAAAAATAACTTGGTAAAGCAAACATTGATACCATCAATTATTAATACCTTGGATCAGATAGTTTACCAGGCCCTGAGAATATTGCAGAAAAAAAAAAAAAAAAGGACACGGATAACAAACTTTTAAAGGAAAAATAAAAAAAAAACCAACTTAGAACATAGTGTATGAGAGACCAATTCCACATGGTGTGCTCTGAAAAATTATTGGTAACTAGAAAGCAGAGGCTCCCATATGACACCATGTTCTTTATTTAAAAAAAAAAAATCAGAATCTATGTGCTTTTCATTTATACCCAACATGTGATAGATCATTTAATTCCTAGCACCTAGCACTTAGAGTAAATTAGAACTTTACCAAATTTGTGGCATTTGGTTTATAACTAGTAAGTGTACTGGGTGACAACAGGGTACAGAAAGTAGAATGAGATAACATAAACAAAAAAATTTTGTGTTTTTTTCCCATTATATTCTTTCGTGACAAATTCTGGTGTATGACTTTTCTTCTATGCCTATATAAAAAAAAGTCTATCTTTAATATCTGACAAATTCTCTTTAGAATCTTATTCTATTTGAAATAAAAACTATTTTAGTATTTTACTCCTCCTAAACTCTGATGATACCAGGATGTTCAGTACAGGGAGTCCTGTTTGAAGACAGGTATCACCTCAGGATAGTGAGGAAGGCACAATCAGAAATGTTAATGGTAACAAGGATACAGAGCAGGGGTTGGTGGAAAGAAGTTCCCTACATATCGAGTCCCATGTTTTTTGTAAATCTATTTTATCCTCTCCAGGAAAGGATTCAGTATAAATAGCATAATTTGGGTTTCTGCTAAGCAGGAATATCTTTCTAGTGAAGTATTAAGAACAGAGAAAATTAGAAGCATTCCAAGAGGTGAAGGGGATGGGGAGTTAATAAATGGCTAGTAATGGAGAGATCAGAACAAAAGGCCTGGAGGGATTATTAGGCTAAAGATCACTTCATAAAAAATTTGAAGTGAGAAAACCTACCAAGTAGAAAAGCAATTGAATCATTTTTCAGCTCACAAACGGGACTTTAGATAATTCTCGTAGAGATTTTCTAAGCAAAATCTTGTAGTAAGGGCACAGCAAGACTGCATACTTGAGGAATCAAAGAGAATAGTAAATCCATCATTTTTTTTTTTTTCAAGATGGCAGGGCTTTCATGTTAGAAAATTTTCTGACAAAGAGGATACAAGTCTCTCAGCCTCCTTTTTCTGTCCCCATTAATGATTATATGTATTCCAAAGGTATGGACACAATATGCTTATACCTGGAATATAAGTTTTTGGATTGTCTATGTTTGCAGTAAGTGTATATTTTCTAAATTTTAGATATGTTTGCTTGTGTCAAAATATTCATGTTTAAAGCCAAGTTCCCTGAGTGCTTTAGGTACCATTTGAACCCATCTACTTAAAAATTAAAAAAAAAAAATTTGTTTAGCTTGCCCCACAACTCTCACAAACAAGCAGCTTTTCTGAGAAGCTCTGATCCTTCAGTCTTTCTGACAACCTATGCTCTAAGACATTTCTCCTGCCCAAATGGAGTTCCAGTTCAAAGAAAAATTATAATGTTAGAGCCATGAAATTATGAGGAAAAAAGTCAGGTGGATATACCATGTCACTTACAACATCCTCTTTTTCTACATTTCCAGGCGATCAAATGAGTAAGGGAGAAGTAACATTTAAATGCCTTCCCATTCTTTCTTTTCCTAAACTATACTCTTAGAAAATATTTAAGGGGAATGGAAAGTGTGAAACTCTTATATCCTATACTTCAACCTTGTTTCTTCTGACATCTGATCTGCTAGTTTCCACTTGTCTTTGACCATCTTTCCCAAGATCCTGAATTTCTATTTTATCTCATAGAAAAAAAAAAAATTGTGGCTACAATTGTGAATAACTTTGCTTAACATCTGAGCTATACCAAACATTTTTTTTCTTCATATGAAAAGAAAACAATAACAGTGATGTGAGAAAGGTGGAGTTTTGGGAATTCTGAAAATTCAACTAAAATTACATTTACAAATTGACTCTAAAAGAAACCAAGGTACTTAAAATATCTGAAAAATAAATTTTATATTACTTCATTAAACCATTATCAACCTGATAATAATGAAACAGGACTCCTGCCTATCACCAATACATAAATCAACTCTAAATGGATCAAAGCTTTAAATCTAAAACTTCAAACTATGTGAATCTTAGAAAAGAATGCAGAAGACACTTTTAAGCACATTGGATTAGGCAACCAATTATTGATCAAATCTCCAAAAGTGTATGCCATAAAATATAAGATAGACAAGTGACCTCATCCAACTAAAAAGCTTTTGCAAAGCAAAAGAATCCATCAAAAGAATGGGGAGAAAAAATTTTCTAATTGTATATCTGACAAAGGCCTGACATTCAAGATCTACAAGAAATTCAAATGAGCCAAAAGGAAAATAAAAAACAAACAACCCTATTAAAAATGAGCAGAGGACATGAATAGACACTTCTCAAAAGGAAGACATATGAGTAACCAAAAGATAGCATAAAAAAATGCTTAGCCTCAATAATCATCAGAGAAATAGAAATCACAATGACAATGAGATGCCATCTTATCTTAGTAAGGATGGCCATCATTAATAAATCAAAAAACGAATAGATGCTAGTGCAGGCGTGGAGAAAAGGGGATGCTTCTATGCCATTGGTGGGAGTGGAACCTAATCCAGCCTCTATAGATAATTGTGTGGTGATATTTAAAGGAACTAGAAATTGACCTTTCATACAATCCAGCAACACCCCTCCTGGGAATATACTCAGAGAAACACACATTTTTATACAGAAAAGATACTTGCACACATGTTTATTGCCACAATACTTACAATAGCAAAAACATGAAACCAACCATACTGTCCATTAAAAATAGGGTAAAGAAAATGTGGTACATAGGCCGGGCTCGGTGGCTCAGCCAGTAATCCCAGCACTTTGGGAGGCCCAGGTGAGTGGATTGCCTGAGCCCGCGGGTTCGAGATCCACCCAGGCAACTTGGCGAGAGCTCATCTCTACAATAAATCAAAAATTAGCCATACCGCGCGCCTGTAGTTTCTGCTGCTTGGAAGGCTGAGGCGGAAGGATCGCCAGGGCCCAGCAAATCGCGGCTGTGGTGGCTGGGAGCGTGCCACTGGGCTCCAGTCTGGGCGACAGAGTGAGACGCCAATTCAAAACAACAACAACAAAAATGTGGTATATATACATGATGAATATTACACAGTCACAAAGAAGGACAACATCATGGACTTCTCAACAAATTGCATAGAGTTGGAGATAATCATTCTTAGAGATCTATCACAGAAACACAGAACTAATTACCACATGTTCTCAATCATAAGTGGGACCTGAACTTTAATCATAATAGCACAGGAAAGGGATTGACAATCACAAGACACTGCCAGGGGAGAGAAAAGAGGGAGACACGTAACAACACAACGGTTATCTAGTCCTAAACCAGGGCAATTGAGGACAATTTGGAGGCCCAAACGTCACTTGCAAATGCATTACTTATGTACCTAATCCTGCCTTGTACCCCACATTTTTACAATAAAATAAAGTTTAAAAACAGAGAGTGAAAGCACTTTAAAAAAGACTGAAAAATAAATTTCACATTATTTCATTAAACTTATTATTAGCCTTTCTTTATTTAATTAGAATCAGTTATAAAATAGAAGCTATCTGAACCTTGAGAGATTAACCTGGAACAGATTTTTCTCCAAATATCATTGGAGAGAAATTATACATGCTTATTATTGGAAATTTTATTTAAAATAAAACTTAGAGTTGAAATCAATCAAGATTCTCTAACGATTTCCTCAATGATCTCTAATAACAACTTATGAAATTGAAAACATAAAGTTGATCAACTGAAATGAAAGAAATGTCTATTTTGTCTTTTAAAATCTGGTTTCAGTAATTTCATATTGAGTACTGTTTCACTTTGAAAGCAAATTTCTAAAATGATAAGTGTGACATTGAAGCACCTTTGGAGATTACAGAGACTGTACAACATGTATTTTTTCTTTTTTTCAGTTTTCATTCAGTCTGAAGTCAGATTTTATCCGTCTGGTTTTTACTCTTAAACTTTTTTTTCTCATTAGAAAAGTTGTTCTTATTTTAATAATTAAGACTTTTTTTATGACATTAAAAGTGTTTGCAAGAAAGGAGTCCTGAATTCCAAATGAGAATATCTCAGACCTAATGAACAAAAGGCTAAATGTTATAATCAAATTAGGATTATCCTATCTTTCACAATACTTCTTTATCTTTCTACACTGTTGTTCAGTCTCTAAACAGAAGAAGCTCTGCCTAATAAATTTCTTCCAAAGAGAATGGCAACAAGAATTTGATTTTTAAAAATGTGGAGATTTCAGCTTTTTGGGTCACTATTTAGTAAAATATCATTTATTTTGCATTTTACTACTTGTAAAATATATTCAATGTTTTGATTTTTAAATCTTTTTCACTTTTCCATGTGCTCATGAGGTTCTCATTTACTTGCCAAACAATTGTCCTTTTGTATTTTTGAATATGTACTGACAATCCTAAAATAAAACATAAATTTGCTGCTCATATGGCATTCTTTCTGATTAGCTCTTTTCCCTTTGCTGATAACAAACAAGGAACATCTCCCTTTTGTCTTTTTTTAAATGCCTTTTTTCATGACAGGGTGGTAATCAAGAGCAGAATTTTGGGGATACAAGTACCTGTGCTCAACTTATAGATTGCCCAATTTCAAGTTATGTTGTGTAATGGTGAGCAAACTGTCAGTTTTTTTCATTTGTTTTCTTTATCAGTAACTTAAAAAAAATAGACTCGAGTTACTTGTGCAAGTATGTTACTTGGATATATTGTGTGATAGTGAGGTTTGGGTTTCTGTTGAGCCCATCACCCCCAATGATGAGCATAGTACCCAGTAAGTAGTTTTTCAACCCTTGCTTCCACCCTTCCTTTTCTTTTTAGGAGTCCCCAGTGTCTGTTGTTCCCATCCTTATGCCTGGGTGTAACCAGTGTTCTAAGTGAGAACATGCAGTATTCAGTTTTATATTTCTGTATTAATTTGCTTAGAATAATGGTGTCCAACCGTATTCACGTTGCTGATGCAAAGGACATGATTTCACTTTTTTAATAGCTGTGTATAGTATTTTATGAGATATATATATATATATGATGTGTATATATTATATATATGTGTGTTATATATCATAACTTTTTATATAGCCCACTATTCATGGGCACCTAGACTGGTTTCATGCCAGGTTGAATGATAGATATGTTATTAGTTATTTGAAAAATCTCCAAAGTGCTTTCCACAGGGGACTGAACTAACTTACATTTCCATCAATAGTGTATGAGCATTCCATTTTCTCTGCAACCTCACCAGCATCTGTATTTTTTTTTTTTTTCATTTTAGTAATAGACATTCTGTCTGGTAAATGTAGTAACTCATTTGTGGTTTTGATTTATTTGTATTTCTCTAATGATTAGTGATGTTGAGCATTTTTCCATATGTTTATTGGCTGCTACCCGTCTTCATTTGAGAAGTCTGTTAATGTCCTTTGCCCATTTTTTTTTTTTTTGAGTTGGCATCTCACTCTGTCACCCAGGCTGGAGTGCTGTGGCACACTCATGGCCACTCCAACGTCGACTAGCTGGGCTCCGGCGATCCTTCTGCCTTAGCCTTCCAAGCAACCAGAACTACAGGTGTGTGTGCCAATCATGCCCGGCTAATTTTTTATTTATTGTAGAGATGAGGTCTCACCAAGTTGCCCAGGCTGATCTCGAACCTGCAGGCTCAGGCAATCCAATCTCCTTGGAGTCCCAAAGTTCTGGGATTACAGGGTGAGCCACTGAGTTCAGCCCTTTGCCCACTTTTTATGTGGTTGTTTTTTCTTGTTGATTTGCTTAAGTTCCTTATAGACTCTGGATATTAGTCCTTTGTAGGATACATAGTTTGCAAATATTTCCTTCTATTCCTTAAGATGTCTATTTAGTCTGTTGATAGTTTCTTTTGCTGTGTAGAAGTCTTTAGTCCAGTTAGACATACATGCCAATTTGGGGTTTTTCCTGCATGTGCTTTGGGGGTCTTCATCACAAATGTATTGCCTAGGTCGATGTCCAAAAGAGTGTTGCCTAGGCTTTCTTCTACAATTTCATACTTTGAGGTCTTAAATTTGTCTTCAATCCATTTTGAATTAATTTTTATATGGTGACAGTAAGGGGGCCAGCTTCTTTCTTCTGTATATGGTTAACATATTTTCCCAGCAAAATTTATTGAATAGAGTATCTTTTCCTCAATGTTTATTTTGGTTAACTTTGTCAAATATCAGTTGGTTGTAGATCTGCAGCTTTATTTCTGAGTTCTCTTTTCTATCCCATTGGTCTAGGTATCTATTTTTGTACTAGTACCTTGTTGCTTACTAAAACTTTACAGTAAAGTTTAAATCCTGGTAATGTGATACCTCTTTGTTCTTTTTGCTTAGGATTACTTTGGCTATGCAGATTCTTTTTTGCTTCTATGTAAATTTAAGTATTTTTTCCCCCCATATCTGTCAAGAATGATGCTGATAGTTTGATAATGATTGCATTGAATGTGTAAATTTATTTGAGCAGTATGGACATTTGAATCATACTGATTCTTCCAATCCATCAACATAGAATGTTTTTCTATTTCTGTCTATCATTTAAAAAATTTATTTAAGTTGTATTTTATATTTCTCATTGTAGTGATCTTTTACCTTTTTGGCTAGATAAACTTCTGAATATTTTATCTTTATGGCTATTTTAAATGACACTATGTTCTTTATTTGGTTCTCACACTGAAAGTTGTTGGTGTATGCAAATACTGATTTTGTATCCTAAATATTTATTGAAATTGGTTATCAGATTTAGGAGTCTTTTGATGCAGTCTTTAGGCTTTTCTTAGTATTGAATCATATCATCTATGGAGAAAGAGAATTTGCCTTTCTATTTGGATATATATATATATTTTCTTGTCTGACTGCTGTGGCAAAGATTTCCAGTACTATGTTAAATAGCAATGGTAAGAATAACATTTTTGTCTTGTTCCAGTTTTGGGGAAGAATGCCTCCAACTTTTATCCATTCAATGTAATGTTGGCTGTGGGTTTGTCATGGATGACTCATTATTTTGAGGTGTGTTCCTTCAATGCCTAGATACTTGAGGGTTTTTATCACGAAGGAATATTGGATTTTATCATTTTTTTTCCTGCACCTATTGAGATAACCATGTAGTCCTTGCTTTTACTTCTGTTTATGCAGTGAATTATGTTTGGTTTCTGTGTTGAACCAATCTTGCATTCCAGAAATAAAGTTCATTTGATCATGGTGAATGAGCTTATAAATGTACTGCTGAATGGAGTTTACTAGAATTTGTTGAGAATTTTTGCATCATATTCATCAGGAATATTGGCTAGAATTTTTCTTTCTTTCTTGTGTCTTTGCTAGATTTTGCTCTCAGGGTAATATTAGCTTTGCAGAATGAACTGGAGAGGAGTCTCTTCTTTTTGATTGCTTGGAAAAGTTTCAGCAGGATTTGTACCAGCTCTTTCTTCTACATCTGGTAGAATTCAACTGTGAATCTATCTGTTCCAATTCTTCTTTGATAAATAGATCTTTTAATACTAATTTAATTTTCTGGTTTGTTATTTGTTCAGGGATTCAATTTCTTCTTATTTCAATGGGGAGAATGTGTATTTTCAGCAATTTATTTCCTGTAGATTTTCTAACTTAACATCCTCATAAAGATGCTCATCATAATCTCTTTTTTATTTAGTTGGGGTCAGTTGTAATGTCACTTCTAATTTCTGATTTTATTTATGTGATCTCTCTCTTTTTGTTAACATGGTCAGCAGGCTGTCAATCTTGTTTATTTTTAAAAAACAAGCTTCATATTTGTTGGCATTTTTGGTCTCAATTTTATTTAGCTCTGTTCTAATTGTGTTTTTTATTTTTTATTTTTTATTATGTTAGCTTTTGCTTTAGTTTTCTTTCTTTCTAGTTTCCTTTAGTGAGATGTTAAGTTTTTTTGTTTGTTTTTAAAACTTTTAGTCTTCTTGATATGGGTGTATAGTGTTGCAAAATTTCCTCTTAGCATTGCCCTTGTGACTTCCCAGAGGTTTTGATAAGTTGTATCTTTTAAAAAATTTGTTTCAGTTTTTAAATTTCTTTCTTGATTTCTTTGTTTACTCAAAAATTGTTTAATAGTAACTTATTTAGTTTCTATGTATTTGTGTGGTTTAAGTGTTCGTCTTGGTGTTGATTTATATTTTTATTCCACTGGGGTTAGAGAATAAACTTGGTATACTTTTAATACTTTAAAATTTATTAAGGGTCAACTTATGACTGAATATGTTATCAGTCTTAGAGTATATTCCATAAGCAATTGAGAAGAATGTGGTGGTTAAGTATTCTGTAGATATGTTTTATGTCCATTTGGTAAAGAATCAAAATTAAGGTGTGCATTTTTTGTTGGTTTTCACTCTTAATGATGTGTCTAAATCTTCTTAGTAGAGTGTTGAAGTCCATCACCATTACCACGTGGCTGTCTAAATCTTGTCTTAGGTTTAGTAGTAATTATTTGATAAATCCAGGTGCTCCAGTATTGGTAGCATATATATTAGGATAAATAATACTTCTTGATGGATTGAACCCTTTATCATTATGTAATGCCCTTTATTATTCTTTTCTTTATTGTTGGTTTAAAGTGGTTTTAGCTGGTGCAAGAATAGATCCTATCTCTGCTTTACTTTTGCTTTGTGTGCTAGATCTTATCCATTCCCTCACCCTTGAGCCTATGGGGGTTATTAGAAGTGACATGGGTCTCCTGGAGACAGAAAAATATTAGGTGTGTTTTAATCTAATTTGCCACTTTGTATTTTTTTTAAGTGGGGCTTTTAGGCTGTTGCCTTTCAAAATTACTATTGATATGTGAGATTTTGATTCTCTCATAAGTTTTGTTGAAATGTTGCTTTGTGTTCTCAGTTGTGTGGTTGATTTATATGGTCTGTATACTATGTGCTTACATGAGCTTTTGTATTGGGTGGTATTATTATTTCCTTTCTATGTTTGAAACTCCCATAAGCATCCCTTGTAGGGCTGATCTAAAGGTTATAAATTCCTTTAGTGCTTACTTGTCTGCGAGGCTCTTCATATCTCATTTATTTTTGAACCTTAGTTTGTAAGGGAGGGGCAAGAAATTCTTAGCTTGTATTTCTTTTCTCTGAGAATGCTAATAATGAGCCCCGATCTCTTCTGGTTTGTAAGGTTTCTGCTGAGAGATCTGCTATTACTTTGGTGAGTCTCCATTGATTAGTGGTCTCCCCTTCTCTCTAGATGTCTTTAACATTTTTTCTTCTTTTTCTTTCATGTTGACCTTGGATAGTGTGTGATAGCTATGTGTCTTGAGAATGGTCATCTTACATAGTATCTCACAAGGTCCCAGAATCTGCATGTTGACTTTGCAAACAAGATAGGGGGAGTTTTTAAAAATTATATCCCCAAATACATTTTCCAAATTGCTCCTATTCTGTCCTTCTCTCTTAGGTTTCTCAGACATAGGTTTGGTCACTTTACAAAATGTGATACTTCTCAAAGTCTTTGTTCATGTTTTTTAATTTTTATTTTTGTCTGACTGAGTTTATTTGAAAGATCAGTTTTTAAGCTCTAAAATTTTTCTGTTTAGTCTTCTGTTTAATCTATTTTAAGCTCTAAAATTTTTCTATTTAGTCTAATCTATCATTAAAGCTTTAGATTGTATATTGAAGTTTTTGAAGCAAATTCTTCACTTCTGGAAGTTCAGTTTTGTTTTTTCTTAGAATGATCATGTCAGCTTTCAATTTCTGCAGATCACTTTTCTCTTGGATCTTGTTGAATTACTTACCTAACCATATTCTGAATTCTATATCTGTCATTATAGATGATTCATTTTAATTAGAATCTATTGTTCAGAAGTTGGTGCAATTATTTGGGGATGACAAAATCCTTGCTTATTGTGTTGCTGGAGTTCTTGCCTTGATTCCTTTCTATATGAGGGAGCCAATGCTCCTCTGTCTTTTTCTTTTTGAGTTTGCTATTGTTGTGATGGAAATTTTTAATT
Source organism: Carlito syrichta (assembly GCF_000164805.1). Classification (NCBI taxonomy): domain Eukaryota; kingdom Metazoa; phylum Chordata; class Mammalia; order Primates; family Tarsiidae; genus Carlito; species Carlito syrichta. Next base: position 229,284 of record NW_007247187.1, on the reverse strand, counting down.
TTTCTCTTATTCTTTTCTTTATGCATATGTTGTGTGTGGTTGATTGGCTTTGTTTCTGGGTACTTTTAGAGGGCCAGGGTTCTGGATAAGGTCCTTGTTCATAACTAAAATCATGAAGTAACTGGCTTAGATGATATTTGTTGTATTAGTGTGTTTTTATAGATTGTATAGTTCAGGGTGCAGAGTCATAGATCACACTTAAATGTGAGGGCATGTAGCAGTGGCTATGGATGCAGTTGGGTTCTCAGAGGATTGCCAGGCCTTGGCCTTAGTGTTCAGGTTGATGTAAGACCACTACATGTCTCTTGGGGACTGAAGAAGGCAATCCTCATCTTGGGGGATGCAGCTGACATGGAATAGGGTGAAGGCCACCTGCAAATGCAAGAGCTTAGTGAAATTGCTCAGGGACAGCAGGAATGGGAGGCAACAGAGTGGTGGCAGCAGTGGCAGACAACAGCTGCAAAGTACCTGCCAGAAAATTCTGGTGACTGATTTATCTGAGAACCTTTGGATCTTAGTGGCAATGTTCAGATGGTTGTGGGGTCCCATGTTTTACGTGGGCGATCCCTGTCATGGAAAACAGTTGCAATGGAAGAAGAGGAGTGATGTACTAACAGCTCGTTGTTCCTATTTATTTCAGCTGCCAAGTCTTTGTTGGAACATACAAGGGCCTGGTGGTTCTACTCCCTCCTCCCTCCCTGACCGAAGGACGGTAGGGACAGGGAACAGCAGCAGTAGATGACCACTGCTGAGGGCCTGTCAGAGAACCCTGATGGCTGATCTCCTAGAGAACTGTTGGGTCTCAGCCACGGCATTCAGGTGGATTTTGGGTCACTGTGCTTTCTGTGTGCCTGAAGTAGGCAATCCCCACTGGGAGGAAACAGCTGGGCTTGAAAGATGAGAAATTTGCCAATTTTTCGCTGCTTAGGCACATTGCAGCTGTGGAGCCCATGTTGGGCACTCATAATATTTATTACTTGGCCAAGCTGCTCCCTTCCTGAGCCAGGGATAGCAGTGGCAGTGGGCACAGCAACCGTAGCACCCATAAAGGGTATGCCATTCTCAGAAGAACACTGTGCCTCCCTTCATGGCTGAGTAGCAGCAGCATGTGCAGAATTGCCTGAGAATCTGTGGTCTGAGATGTTCCACTTGGACTTGTGTAATATCTCTGTATTATCGGAGCTAATTTATTGAACAGATAACATATATTGTTATAATCTATTTAAAATTGTTTGTGGCAATAGTATCAATGTAATATGAATAATGAATGCATGTTGGATGTAATGATTTTTTACTGAAGTTTGCAGTTTTTCAAAGGTCAATTTGACATTCCAAAGTCAACGCATTTAATTCGATTTAATGAAAACTCATTGATTTCTTTCTATGTGCCAGTCACTGACTAATGCTAGGACTATAAAGGGGTCATGAGAGAAGTTAGACTCAGCAGATTATAGCTAGGATATAAACCAATTAAATTAAAACAAATTGAGAGATACATAGTGTACCTTTCTTTACAGAGAAAAAGATGCCAAGTGGTCAATTCTAGAGATGATTTTAAATCCTTATTATGAATTAGGATTAATAACTGTATTAACCTCAGAACTTCTAGGATAAAGGAATTCTCATAGAAAATATTCACATGTATTAAATTAGAAATACATATTATTTGGTATGGTGAATGAAAGTGAACATATTCACATTTTAAAACTTAAGCTTGCTTTGGTAAATATTTTGTGGCTGAATATTGGTTTTAACCATATTTATATTCTTTCATACTTTGCTTTCATTGTTATAAATTATTAATAGCATCAGTTCATCCTTTGCAACACTTAGAATGAAGAAAAAATGTGAAACATAGGACTTAGAATTACAGTAATTGAAATAACCCACAGTTTTACTGTGAGTTGTCAGGTCTCCATGTGTTTTTCTTTATTTCTTCTTTTATTTTCCTTCCAATTTTAAAGGGATCTAAAAATTCAAAGAAGTAGTTTGGAGATTGGATATATAATTTACATTTGTGACACTGTTATCTGTCTAAGATATCACATCCATTCAGTAAACATGCCATTTCTCAATGTTAAGAGGGAGGAGAGTTTTTTCTTTTTTTAATTTTTAATTTATGCTGGCACAATACCAACACACACACATACACACACACACACACACACACTCACACACACACACACACACACACACACAGCAATCTTAGTCCTTTGCAAACAACAGTACAATTACAAAAATGTAGAGTGGAGCAGCATGCTGTATTCACAGTTCAGTATCAATTATTGTGGATGATCGTGTTTGCTCTCTCCAGGAGATGTCACTAAAAGACTGGCAAGGACTTGCTTTACCTATTTGTGGTAAAAGTAAACCAGGAGTGGTGGTGGTAGTGAGGAGATGTAAAGCTTTACTCATACTGAAAATATATCTACATTCCATTTTAACTGCACTATTCCTCTGAGAAAAGAAAATAAAAATCAACATATACCTGGTCTCATAAAAATTTTTATGTGTTCTTGTTCATTAAGAGAGGCTTTAGTCTACATTAATAGATACATTGCTATTGAAAAGGGAAGTCCTTGGATGTTTTATACTGAAATGAATGCATTGTCTTTGCTCCAAAAGAGAAGCTATTGATATTTTATTAGAACTTTAAGAAAATGGTTTGCTCATGAGATTTTTTCAGTATGTGCTTTGTATGGCTTTATGTCACGAAGTATAAAAGAACAAGCATACTCATATATTTACTTGGTGAAGCTGAATGTTTAGCTATTCAACCTAATGGATCAACATCTTTAAAACATGTATGACTCAGATCTATACAAGAAACTGCAGATGTTATCTTTAAGAGTTCATTCAGATTTTCAAAACATTTGAATGTAGATTTGTCATAAGAGAGACATGTTTTGTAGATTGCAATGTCACTTTAATATTCAATTATTTAAAAATTTTACGATTATTATGAAATTTTCCTAGCCAACTTAAATTTTTTCTTTGTTAGTAGAATCTTTTTTATTCAGGAAAACAAAAAAACAAGAAAAACCAAAAAAGTTTTCCAACCACACACCTTCCCCCTACCCATATCCTCCGGACAATGAACTATTCTAAAAAAATTTAATGAGATATCCTCAATGATAATCTTAATTGCCCTTATAATAAAATTAGGCCTCTCACCTTTCCACTTCTGAGTTCCAGAAGTTACACAAGGAGTATCACTAATATCTGGAATACTACTCCTTACATGACAAAAACTAGCCCCTATTTCAATTTTATATCAAATCAACACAACCCTAAACTTAACACTAGTACCATTAACTGCCTTAACTTCTATCGCATTAGGCAGATGAGGAGGACTAAATCAAACACAACTCCGAAAAATTCTAGCCTACTCTTCCATTGCCCATATAGAATGAATAATCACAATCTTAAAATATAACCCTACCATCATAACCCTTATTCTCCTCATCTATATCACTTTAGCAATTACACTATTCTCTATATTATTTCTCTTTTCAAGTACTACCATTCTAACAAAATCCAACTCATGAAATAAAACCCCATTAGCATCATCCATAATACTCCTAGTCCTACTATCATTAGGAGGATTACCCCCACTTACAGGTTTTCTTCCCAAATAAACAATCATTCAAGAATTCATAAAAAATGACAGCATTCTCATCCCAATATTAATAGCCATTACAGCCTTACTCAACCTATACTTTTATATACGACTAATCTACTCAACAACCCTAACTATGTTCCCAAACAACAATAATACAAAAATAAAATGACAATTCGAAAATACAAAGCTAATACTCATTATACCCCCCTTAACAATTTTATCTACCCTACTTTTACCCCTACCACCCACACTCTTACCACTGGACTAGGAATTTAGGTTAATCAGACCAAGAGCCTTCAAAGCCCTAGGTAAGCTAAAATGCTTAATTCCTGTACTTCTCTCCCTAAGGACTGCAGAGGCTCACTCTACATCAACTAAATGCAAATCAGTCACTTTAATTTAAGCTAAGTCCTTCCCACTAGATTGGTGGGCTCCAATTCCACGAAAATTTAGTTAACAGCTAAATACTCTATCCAACTGGCTTCAATCTACTTCTCCCACCGCCAAGAAAAAAAAGGCGGGAGAAGTCCTGGCAGAATTGAAGCTGCTCCTTTGAATTTGCAATTCAATGTGATATTCACCTCAGGACTTGGTAAAAAGGGGGCTCCACCCCTATCTTTAGATTTACAACCTAATGCTTTCTCAGCCATTTTACCCCTGCTTATGTTCATTAACCGTTGATTATTCTCAACCAACCATAAAGATATTGAAACTTTATATTTATTATTTGGTGCCTGAGCTTGGATAGCAGGAACTGCCTTCAGTCTTCTCATCCGAGCAGAACTCGGACAACCAGGAACCCTATTGTGGGATGGCCACATCTGTAATGTAATCGTCACTGCCCATGCCTTTGTAATAGTTTTCTTTATAGTAATACCCATTATAATTGGGGCCTTTGGTAACTGACTAGTTCCTCTTATAATTGGAGCCCCCGACATAGCATTCCCTCGAATAAACAACATAAGTTTCTGATTATTACCACCATCCTTCCTTCTACTCCTAGCCTCCTTAATAGTTGAAGCTGGAGCAGGAACTGGTTGAACTGTCTACCCCCCTTTAGCAGGAAATCTAGCTCATGCAGGAGCCTCTGTAGACCTTACTATCTTCTCCCTCCACCTAGCAGGAGTATCTTCTATTCTAGGTGCTATTAATTTTATTACAACTATCATCAACATAAAACCTCCCGCTATGTCACAATATCAAACCCCCTTATTTGTATGACCCGTTCTAATTTGTATGATCCGTTCTAATCCTTCTAGGGGAAGGTGGAAGGATATGGGTAGGGGAAGGTGTCTGTCCAGCCAGCCATAGGGAGTGTGGGGTAATGGCCTCCAAAATAAAAATGGTGTATGTGTGTATGGGAAGGGGTGCAAAAGCTGTGGAAGTGGTGGGAAAGGGCCAGACGAGGTCACTGGGAACGCCGCAGGTGGGAGGACATTTCATAACATTTCTTGTTGATCAAACCGCCATGGACACCTTCTTTGCCCATCAGCAGGACTAGCGTCTTGACAGTCGTGGTGACAGTGACATTGAAGGTGGGGGCTCCATCAGTGCTCTTGGTATGAAGATCCATGGTAAATTCCCCACCCTGCAGCAGTGAGTCCTGGATCACAGAACATTTCTGGCCCCCAAGTGTCAGCCCATTCACGAAGAAACTTGACCGGTCTTTGCTCATACTGAAAATACATCCACATTCCATTTTAACTGCACTATTCCTCTGAGAAAAGAAAAAAAAAAATCAACATATTTTTCCGAGGATGGTGGCCCAGACGGAGGACAAGTGCTTGTAGCCCACGATGGTCGTGTCCTGACAGGTCCTGTGGGCCATGAGGTTGTCCACGTGGGCGTTCCACCCGGCAGTGGCGCCCCGCTCCTGGGGCTGCTCTCAGTGCTGCGGTTGAGGCCGCGGGCAGGGTTCGGGCTGCCTCTGGCTGGCAGCGCGGGGAGGCGGAGGGCTCTGGGCACGCGCTGCCATCCGGACCGTGGCTCTGCTAGGTGTGTTAAATTTTGATTGTAAATTTAGAAACAGCCTCACTGTTCCTTTTTCTTTTTTTATTTCTCAATACTTTTTTCAATTTTTGGAGCTTTAATCAATGTAGACATGTCTACATTTGGATCTGTGAGACTGTTATCTGTCGATTTAAATGTATCTAAAGGCAACTGAATTTTATGAAGGACAAAATTATTTAATGTCTATATTTTTTCAGTACTCTACCTCAACATCAATCATATTACATCATGCAAACAGAAGTTCAAAAGCTTTTGTAATTTTAGATAAATGAACAAATGAAGACATATAATCAGCTTAATAGAAATTTAGTTTGAACTCACTCATTTTACTATCATGATTTTTATATACGTTGAGCAAAAAAATTTTTCAAGGAATTTATTTTTACTAAAATTATTTGGAAAGGCAACTATATTTTCCAAGGGAATTACATCATCTGTCACTCATCATTATTTATGTTAATTTCTTTTTCAAATGGAGGAAAGTGGGTTTATAGTAAATAGTACAAGGAATTTATCTCTCTAACCATAAGAAAAATTTTGGCAACTTACAAGAATTTTCTTTTTTGCTTGTCTTTCATTAAAGTAATTATTTTGTATATTGATAAATTATTTGGTATTTAATAAGTCTTCTAACATATTACTATCATGATACTGTACTTTAAAATGATATATATAATATTCTATATTAAATAAGAAAAACTTTTATCTTAATCAAAAACATCTGTATACCTACTATATTTTAAATTTTACTTCAGCAAATTAGAATATATGAATATTATATATATGAAAGCGTAGTTAAGATTAGATAGAAAACAGAGTCTTTACCAAGAAATTTATCACAGCTGAATATAGTGAGTTTAACTTAGACAATTGTATGTTTGGGAGAGAAAGATTGATTAAGAGAGAGATATGTCTAAACAAAGTGAATAAAGAGACAGATATTTAAACAGAGTGCCCATGATGGTGTATGCAGGTGAGTCAACTTGAGGTGGAAAATGGAAAATTTCTCCATTTATTAAATTCAATTCCTGAAAGTCCTGTAATGGTTTGAGCATCTCAGGTAGTGTATACTTCATGTTCAAATGTACAGTACAGATTTCTCATATCACTTGACTGCTAATTTTAATTTAATTACTTTAAAAAATGTCAATCTGTTTCAATGATGAAAGAAAAATGGTGTTGAACCTAGTTAATAGGGTTCTTTTTGGTTGACTTAAGTGACTTTTAGATAGAATTTGTTAATGCTAAATCACTTTACCTCCTGAATTTAGACCTTAATCTCTACCTTTATACTTGGCTTCAATGTATTTATAATTTCTAAGATACTTTCTAAGATTTGTGTTTCTAATTTAAAAAAGTATTATTTATCAAAAAAGTCATAGTATTGTGCCCTTCATATTCTTGAAGATAATATCATGTGATTGTGTTGATATGCAAAAAGAAGCATCCTAAGTAGCATCTTGATTATCAATTAACAAACTACTCCGGTGTTCCCCAGATATCATTTCACCAGCCTGACTGACTTGAGAAACATTCCACAGTGCCCATTATGGAAACAACTGTCACTTGGGGAAAAAGAAAGCCTTCACAAGTGATCCTTATGCATTTTCTTGAGATCTCTTTTAAGAATCATAAAATGAGTAACGGGAGTGCTGCAGAATTACAATTCACACACATATGCACACATAAGCACACTTACACAGAAGAAAAAGTGACAGGAGAAGGGGCATGATACAATCAGAGGCAAGAGAGTCTATTAGCCAAATATTGAAGACTTTATATATTTATCTAGTAATAACTTATTTGCATCTTCTTTATCTTGCTCAGTTACTTCATGGAAATGTCTGTAATGATGATAATTATGTTAAGTTCTTAATTGCAGGCTATATAGGTCTAGACCTTAATATTGGTTATTTGTCCCTGGCTTCTTTAGCATTGTCCACTAATAATGGAAGTCCCAGCCGTTCATATTCCACATTAACTACCTTAGGTAATTGCAATAAAATATGCGAAAAGTTTCTTACTGTTGAGCAAGTTCAAAACAAAACATTCTCCACATTTTTAATGCAGATGATAAAACCATAAGTATAAAACCATAACTATATAATGTTTTATGCATGTGATAGCTGTAGCATTAGTTCAATTGCTTTAGCATACAAAAATCTTTAAAATATTTGATGTCATTTTAAATTTGTGTTTCTTAAGGTTATTTTCTAATTATTTTATTCATGATATAAGATACCAGAATACTAAAATAAACATATCCATGGATTTTAAATTAATTCTAAGAAGTAGCTAATTGAACCTTAACATTTTTCTTCAACTTGAATAAACTTTAGACAGGCTTCTTGATGCATCTAGGCCCTTAGTCTTTCTTTCACCCTGCCCCTTTATAACCTACAAATGGCCTAACCACAAAGGTCCTTTCCCTTCTTTTTCTTAAACTCTTGACTTTAGAAAACTTGTCATTGTAAATTATTTTTCTTTTCCTTTGAGATGTATGTAAATTATTTTTTAAAAGTGTCTTGCCCAGATAGTTTTACATCACAGAAGTGTCTTTCTTAAACCCCCCCCAGTCATTCCTTTGAAATGCATTTATCAAGAAAGATAACAGAATTTGTACAAGTTTACCCTCCCACCAACAGTGTAGAAGCATTCCCTTTTTCTGTCTCCTCATCGGCATCTGTTGTTTTTGAGTTATTGATGATGGCCATCCTGCCTAGAGTTAGATGGTATCTCAGTGTGATTAATTTGCATTTCTTTGATGATTAGTGAGGCTGAGCATTTTTTCATGTACCTGTTGGATGCTTTTATGTCTTTTTTTTCTTTTATTCATATCATTTGCCCACTTTTATTTATTTATTTATTATTATTATTTTTTTTTTGAGTTGGAGTCTCACTCTGTCACCCAGACTGGAATGCAGTGACCGCTCCCGGCTACTGCAGCCTCAATTTGCTGGACTCCAGCGATCCTTCCACCTCAGCCTTCCAAGTAGCTGGAACTACAGGGGCGCGCTACCACACCTGGCTAATTTTTTTATTTATTGTAGAGATGAGGTCTCACCAAGTTGCCCAGGTGGGTCTCGAACCCGCGGGCTCAGGCAGTCCACTCACCTCAGCCTCCCAAAGGCGCGGGATTACAGGCTGAGCCACTGAGCCTGGCTCATTTGCTCGCTTTTAATACAGTTTTTTTTTTTTTGGCACTTTTAATATCTTGGTAGATCCTGGATGTTAGGCCTTTGTCAGATATACAGTTGGCAAATTTTCCCCCCATTCAATGTACTGTCTCCCTGCTCTCTTGATGATTTGTTTTGTTTTGCAGAAACTTTTCAGTTTGATGAGGTCCCACTTGTCTATCTTAAACTCTTTGGAAAACAGTGTGGTGATTTCTAAAAGATCTAAATATTGACCTTCCAGATGACCCAGCAATCCTCCTTCTGGGAATATATCCAGAGGGACAGAAATTACTCTATTAAAAAGATATCTTAGCCAGGCTTGGTGGCTCAGCCTGTAATCCCGTGCCTTGGGAGGCTGAGGTGAGTGGATTGCCTGAGCCCACGGGTTCGAGACCCGCCTGGGCAGCGAGACCTCATCTCTACAATAAATGAAAAAATCAACCGGGTGTGGTAGCGCGTGCCTGTAATTCCAGCTACTGGGAAGGCTGAGGTGGAAGGATCGCCGGAGCCCAGAAGGCGAGGCTGCGGTGGCCAGGAGGGGCCACTGCACTCCAGTCTGGGCGACAGAGTGAGGCTCCAACTCAAAAAAAAAAAAAAAAAAAAGATATCTTCACACACATATTTACTGCAGCATTATTCACAATAGCAAAAACATGGAACCAATTGTGCTGCCCATTGAAAGTGGACTGGATAAAGAAAATGTGGTACATATACACAATGGAATATTATACAGTCATAAAACAAAACAAAATTATGGACTTCACAGCAACTTGAATGGATTTAGAGTCTATATTACTCAGTGATCTATCACATAAATGAATACCTGAGTACTAAATGTACTCACTCATAAGTGGACCCTGACCATTTATCATAATAGTATAAGAAAGGGATTGGTTGTTGTGGGACACTGCCACGGGTGGGCACATAATATCAATATCATATTATCATAACATCAATCTCAAACGAGGTGAAGTGAGGACCAAGGGGAGACCCAAACTTTACCTATACATTGACCACTTATGTACCTAACCCTGAATTGTACCCCACATCTTTAAAATAAAAGTAAAGAAAGATAACACCCTTATCTCTCAAGTTTCTTTAGGGCAACAGGAGCTCAACTTAGGTGTGTACCTCACTCTATATAGTAAAATTTCCACTTGTCATAAGATATAAACAAATTTACTTTTCCTTTCGGGTTAGGCCTATCAACAAATAAACCTCGCTTGCTCCAGCTCTTCAAAACCTCCCTGCCAGTTGTTTCAGTGGACTGTAGTTCAGATAATATTCTTGGACTTTGCTTTACTATTATAATAGCCTTGGATAACATCTTCCTAGCCTGTTTAACTTTTCCAGTGCAATTTTTGCTTTGGTACTTATTATAAAGGATGATAGAATGAATGTTAAAGTTTCAAAAGGAACTTAAGCCTATTCCAAACTCTGAATTTTACTGAGAATACTTATCAATTTAACATTCTTTAGTGTTATAATTATTCACGTATTTATTTAATTTTGTTATTAATATAGAATTATATTCATTCCTGAATACGTAAAAACAAATCTTCAGGAAATCTTCAAATATTATAAAATTTCATTGAATATAAGTATCTATATAACACTGATAATAGGAAATAGCATTTAATAAACAATTTATTTTGTAACAGAAATTATGTCTAAAGGTTTTCACACATTCCCAAATGGAACCTTTGTACAACCTTCTCAGGGAGATACTGTTTTAATACCATTATAATTTCTATAGGAAGTGAGACTTAGAGTAGTTAAGAAACTCAACAGCAGTCACATACTTTGTAAATTGTGTACTGCATAAAATAAAAACTTGAGATTTTCTATTATTTTGCTTATCATATGTTAGGAGAAATAATTTTACAAGCATATTGTGCTATGTTAATAAGAAATACTTTGGAATATATTGATAGTTAATGATTTGCATGTTTGTTTAGTCTAGAAATCATGCTCTCTTCATATGTTATTTCTGCAAGTATTTGAAATGTTCACATTTAAGGCTCAAATTTATATTTTAATGTAATTATTTCTAGTTAAACTCATTCGAGTCGAGAAACTTTTTAAATGTGTGACAGTCCAATTTTCATTTACTCTAGATGTATTGTACAGATACCATTTTTATATTTTAATAGTTTTTATAATTTATCTTTTTTCAATGACTTTATGATTTAAGAACAGTTCAATACATGGCAGTCTGTTTATCCATGTTTACAGTCTTATAATTCTATGATCAAAGAGGAAAATAAGCTACTTAATTCTTTAAACAATTTGAAAATTCCTAAGAAAGAGCACAAATGGGCCTAGATCATGTCACATGCTTACACCTTGACCCAATTTCATTGCCAAGGAAATGGCTCTTGTTCACCTCTGTGACAGAGATGAAGTATTATGAATGGATAGCTGGTGTGTGATTCCAAGTAACCGGTCCAAAACAACATTCCATGCTTTCCATACTCTAGTAACAGAAACAACTGACCTGGGCATATGTCAGACAGATGAATTTAAAATTTTCTCTGAAAATTATGCTATCCTTAATTTCGATGTTGTTTATTAAGAATCAACAACTAATATATAGCATTGTTAATTGCAAATAAAATATTACCACTGAGTAACATAAATGCCATAGGCTAGCTTCATTAAATTAATGAGCCAATGACTCCAACTTTGATGTCTCTTCTAATTATGCACAATGCACTATTTCTTTCAAAAACATTTGAAAGAAACAAGCTATTTAATTAGGTAAAAATGTTATTTATAGGTCATTGACAGCTGAGATGATTACTGATAATTCAGTTTAGTCTAAGGAATCTTAATACTTCTGGAATTTCCAAAAAATAACATATTTGGATCAAAAAGTTCTGCAGCTGAAGAATTATAGAAAAGAAAAATAAATCTCTAAATCCTCACATTTAAAAAATATATATAGAATAGCTCTTATCTAATTCAAGTCGTAAATGCAACCTTTCCCAGATACACATATGTGAAGGTTTCCTGTTAGTTTTGTAGTTAGGTATTTGAAATAAACACTTGCTTGAACAAGAAAATATATTTTATTGCCAATATGTAAAATGTCATTCTTCAAGAGAAGAAATATTAACAAATTTGCTTTATAAATATACATATGGACCACCAAATGGTAAAATAATACTTCACAATTTTTGGTTATGTTCTTCTATAAAATTATCAAAAATAAAGTAATTTATAAACTGATGTGTTGAGAATATCTATTAAATAAGTGTTTCTTAAAATAGCAAAATAGCAGTAATTCAAGTGAATGATTAAAAGTGTGAACAAATCACAAAATACCTACAAATTTTGTATTATTTAAAGAAGTGTCATGAAAAAATTAGAAATAAAAAATCAGTGTTTGATTGTTACCCAATCTTTATGTGAATTGTCTAAATAGCATGACTTCAACTAAAATATGATTATTAAAATAATATGTTCAACTAAAAATATGACTATTAAAATAAACATATTTTTACATTTAAAGTTTACTCAGAATATTATCAACAACTTTTACATTCTTACAGCATCTTGCAACATTTGACAAGTAATCAATCTTTATAAAATTAGCCATTTCACAAACAAAATTGAACCAATACAAACTTATTTATAAAGACTAAACTTCAGATATGAGATTTGGCATAATATGGAAGATATGGAAAAGAAATAATCTTTCTTTTCCCAATATTTAATATTTTACAAAAACAAAGTACTCATATTCTTGTATATCTAATTTTTTAAAATTGGAAGTGATGTTTGCATATGTATATAATTATGCAATTTTTATAATTCTTATCTAATACTTTCATATTTTTATTAAAAATGTTCTGTCAAAATACGATTTAACAAAATTTTGTTTTTCTGGTGTTTAATCAAAAGTTTTATTGTATTAATTTCTATACACATTTATAACATGAACTCAAAACACTCATATCAAAGTATTGTTATATATATTAAGTGAGTAGGTTCTTCAGATCTTCATAGATTTTAGCTAGGATTACTTAACATTTATTGTTTAAATGAATTTTTATTAAGCATTTCAACATATATTGTTTAAATGAATTTTTATTAAGCATTTCAACATTTATTGTTTAAATGAATTTTTATTAAGCATTTATATGTCTTTAATTTTTTTAAATGTTCATGGAAATTACAATCTAAAGGAGACAGTAGGTATGAATGTAAGTAATTAAAATACCAGAAAAAAAGCTTCTCAAAGCACTAGGAGTGTTGCTAGCTTCTGACATTAAGGAAAAAATAATAAAAAATATAATCAAAATTTGTTATTTGTCTCGTGCCTTGATAAGAGGTTATTACCAGTTGCTACAGCATGCAGAAAGTAATCTAGGGAGTTGAAAGTAAAGACATAAGATGCAAATGAGAAGTGACATTTATTTCTAGTATATGGCAAGTATTACAGAATTTCATTGTTATCTAGAATCATAAATGGGAATATATAAGAGAAAATACTTTAAAATATGCTGAAGAAAATTATTATGCTCTATAAATAGCTGTTTAAAAGTTTATATTAATTTGATCAATGAGTTTTTAATGAATGAATGACTTATTCATAAAACTTTTGGAGATTAATCTCACAGCACTTTAAAGGATAAACTGGAGTAAAAGAAGCAAGTGATAATTTTCAACTTTTACATTTTAATTTTTAAATTAAATTTTAATGTTTAAAAATATTAAATTAATTTAATTCCCCATTTTAATTACTAACAAACTCCTATAGATTATTTTCTATTATACCACTGGCCTTTATTTTATTTGAAATTTAGAATAAATACTGTAATAAAAAAGGCAAATTGGCAAAATTGCATGCATATAAAAACTAAACATAACCAATAATTATAAAGTTACTACTTTGTAATAATTATTACTTTGTACTGATACAAAAATATAATTCCAATCTACATAATTTACTGTAACAATTCAACTACAATGTGTACAATATAACTTACTACATATACTATATATGCAATTTTTAAAATTTAATTTATATATATGCATGCTTGTATGTGTGAGTTTTACCTCAAAATAAAGATCCTATGTGGGATGCTATTCAATGAAATTGTTAAATTGCATACCGTTCATACTTATGGTGAACAATTTTTAAATTATACATTTACTTTTACTAAGGAATTAATGCTTTAGAAATACCACAGATTAAATTCTACTTTTAATTTCATATCAAGAAGTATCCAACACAGATTGTATACATTTATTTATTGAGCAGTGTATTCCTACATTGGTGGTAATTAATAGGCAGAATCATAGCATCCTCAAGAATTTAAAGATGACATATTGGAAACAAATCTGATCAATATTATGAAAAAGGAAACATGAGAAACATGTATGTAGAAATACAGAGCAGAGTGTTTTAAAACTACTCTAAGAAGCTAGAGAAAAACTATGTGAGAAAGTCATATTTAAGCTGAAACCTAAAGAGAGGTTCTCAAAATGTGGTTCTCTGGGCAGTTCCTGGGAACTTGTAAGAAATGTAAGTTGTAGAGCATCACCCCAGTGTTAATAAATCAGTAACTATGGGCAAAAGATCAAGCAACCTGTGTCTTAACATGCCATCCAGACAGGTTTTATGTGTAGTTAAGTCTAAGAATGAATTACCTAGACTCCTAGAGGAGAAAAGCAAGAATCGAGCAGGAAAGCAAAAGGAGCAGAATGTTCCAGACATTCTACATGAAATATAATGTGTACGGGGAGTATTCTGCTCAAAGTACTTAAAGATGGGCAGACACAGCAAAATTAAAATAAGATGATGTGAGGCTAGGTCAGGGGCTCAGTTTTGTAGACTTTCATCTGTATTTTATTTTTAAGAAATGGACACTGCATTTAGAGTATGTCACTTTATATATTGTCCCTAATTTTTACTTCTTAAAATAACAATAAAAATGAGAAGCTGATTAAGGAGTTGATCATTATTTTTATTATAGCGCCAAGAAGTGGCATCTTTTTTTATTTCTTCTGTGAAACTTTCCTTTGTTTCTTCTCATTTTTACATGTTATCAATAAAGGCAATGTAACTGGTAAATAGGATCTAAAAAACAATGCTCAATTCCATCATGCCTCTGACTTTAAGGAAACAAATGTGTATAGAAATTACAAGTAAATGAGACAATTATTTTCATTCTTACAATAGTCTATGATATCAGGCACTTTAGATCTCAGAAGAAACTATAGCATATATTATTGAATTAACAATTTCTATATTTTTACAAGATCTATTTCATAGTTATGAATTTTCAAAAGCTTAATCCAAGATTCCATTCTAAGAACATCTGAACTGGCCATAAGCTCCACAATGTTAAACATGTTTTATCTGTTTTCTTCATTGATGTATCTCAAGACTCTAGAAGAAAGAATGAATTTTAGTAATGACTCAATCAATAAGTTAGTTAAATGAGTATTTAAAAAAGTAATTGACTGCTCTGATGGGGGCCTTATAATCTTAGTCATGAAATAGAGGATATTAAAAAAACATAAGCGAGTAATTATAGCACTATCAGCTAACATTTTTCTTGGTGAAATAATTTTTAAAATTTTTATTAGATTTTAAATCGTGTGAAATGAGCATTCTTCATTTAGACAGACATATACAATTTTTTTTCCTACTTTTTTATCAACTGACCATCATACAATTTTAGCTGGCAGAGGTGAAATAGCACACAATTTTGTTTTCTTAATAGTTATTGTGTGTATATATATATTTCATGCATCTCATATATTTCATACACAGTTCATGTATATATTTCACATATATCATATAAATGTGATATATAAATGTCATCATATAAAAATATAGTTCATATTTATATATAAAGAGAGTGAGAGAAATAGAAACAGCTTGTTTTGGGCACTCATGCAAAGTGAAAGAATCATCTGTCTTATACATAAAAATCGACCAGTGAGTAGTCATTGTGACAATATGTAGAAGTAGCTATTTGTTCATTGTTTCAACCATGGAAAAAAGAGGGATTTAAAAAAAAAGAGGGATAAATAATATTATTATTTTCATTACATTTTTTGAACAGCCCTAAATAAGATTGCTACAGCTAGAAGTTTAAAAAATGTATTTTCTCTTTCCTTATATTAAACTGTATGACTACCTTGGCAAACTTCTACATATTTGTATCTCACTTTCATTGGGATCACAAAACAGTAGTAAAAATATAAAGCACTGTAATACATTGGATGAAGCCACTGAACAGAATTAACTTTTCAGGTTTGTATTACATTAAGTACATTTACACAGTTTCTGTATTTCATTCTAAAAGAAAAAGTATACATTTTACTGGAAAATATGTTATAAAACAAATGTGTACAACAAAAATGCGTAGAGAAATCAATTACTGAAAAACAAATTTATATTGGTAATTTTTAAAATAAATGCTAAGCAAACTGTCCAAGCCCCTCACATTACATGTATATCTCTTTTCTCTCTCTTTTACACACACAGGCATACAGACACACACACAGACACACATCATTATCGTCTCCGCAGAAGACCCCAATTTTTTTTGTCATAAAATATGCTTTAAAAAAAGATATCAAAATATATACATGTATATGAAATATGTAAAATATATACATATCAAAATGCTACATACTGTCATTATTTTGGCTCTATTATTTAGCACCATGTTGTAAAAATGTTTCTGGCTTATCAATAGCTTCTATAATAAGTAAATATGGGTTACATTCTAAGCACATTTACTTATCAGATCTGATTTGCTGCTCAACAGTATAAATCCTTAAGCATATTTGTTGAAAGTGTGGTTCTAAAGCAAGTGTACCTAAGTTCAATTCTAAACTTTGTCTTGCCTCCAACTGACATAGAGAAGGCAAATAACTTATTTCACTTTGGAATATGATGTTCTGAAGGGCAATTAAGATATGACATAATACATTTTGATCAGATATAGTATTGAAAAATATTTTCCATTTTAGCTATTAAACAATATTTAAGATACACTATAGTTTTACTTCATTTTTAAGATTCATTAGATCCAACTTTATTGTTTTTATGCCCATTTAAAAATATAATTTATTATTTTTTGTAAAATTTGAAACTTTTATCAATAAAGCAAAAATAAACATAAGATTTTTAGCACGTTAACATAGAAAATGCTATAGTGTAAATTCATATAAATTATTTTTTCTTGTCTTTTATATCTTTATTTCTTTTCTCATTTTGCTACCCTCTAAAAAACACATATTTTAATGTTTTTTTGAAAAATATATAAATTTTTCTACATTTCCCTGGTTTTATAGTCCTGATCCTGTAAAACTGTGGTCACTGTTGAGCAAAATAAAAATTTAAATTCTAGAATATTATATACTATCCTGAAATATCTATTTAAATCTTAGTTTTCAATATTTTAAATAATTCATATTTATTGTTCTATAATTCATTATTTGTTTTCCACATTTTTACCTCTTCAGTTAGGCACTTATTCAAAATATTTTATTTATAATCTTTTTTTCTATTTACCTTGATGCACTTATTAATGGTATGACCCTTAGCAATTTGCTTTGTGATTTCTCACTTCCATGTTTACCTCTACAGGCTGTTGTGATGCCTTGTGTTTCTAAATGAACAGTCATTACTCTAACAATGTTTAAAATATGTATTTCTGATTATATAAAGTAGAAGCACTTATTGGAGGTAAAAATGGCTTATGTTGATCTTTGTGACATTTTCTAAAAATGGAATCATATTGCAAAGGTGACTGGGTTCAAGTGAGATCACTGAATAAGTTGTAAACACACAAAAAACTGCCCTTCATGTTTTGTAATCTTTGAAATGTATGCACTGACCAATTTCAATTTTTAGAAGAAGAGAGCCAGAAACAATGCTGCATTTGTTTAGAAATGTGCAGAATGTGTTAGATAAACCAATCAATACTTAATTACTAGTCTGCAGCCTTCTCTATTTTAATGCTCAGACATTCACAGAGATAAACCACCTGCTGTGTGACCTGATGTATTTGTTCTGACAGCACTTTTAAAGAGACTGCTCAAAACTTGGCAATATCTACATTATTCCAAGAGAAATAATTCTCCAAGAGACTTATTTTTGTACATGTTCAAGTAAATATAGAAAACCAAAAAATCTCATGAGCAAAGAACTGTACAAATCCAGCAATCTCCTGCTCTATATAAAATAAGTGAAATACAATTTTTAACAACCATATCTTTAAGGATGTTAAAGGATATCCTTCACATCCTTTAAGGATGTTAATTATATTGCACCTTTTTATCAGTGACTATATGTAAGCTGGTTGCTGGATTAAACAATTTTATTGAAATTTCTCAAACATTAGTGCTATCTGATCACACAGCACTGAAGGCTTTCAGAGTTCCTCACAGTGATTACAAAAAATATATAATATCAAAACAGACAAATAACAATTAAGAGATTTTATTTAACATTATTCATGCATTGTTACTAATCACAAGCACAACCCAATGGAAAACTCTGAATGGAATTTATGTACTTGTAAGTTGTCGTCTTTATTATTTTTTAAACTAGATAAATATGAACCCTGATTATAAGATAGCATCTTCCTTTTTCTTTAAATCCAAAAACCGAGAGTGCTGTGGCCAAAGAGTTCTTAGGAAAAAAGTGGAAAGGATGCATTATAACAACATTTTATTTTTTCAGAGTAGTTTTAAAATATTTGTATTTAACCAATGTAACTAAAATGCATTGCATGAAAAAATTTGAAATCAGAACATACTCTATCTAGAACTTACATTCAAATCTTGAGGTATATATAGTTTAAGAAGTTACCCTGAAACTTCAGATACAGTCTTAATGACTCATACCAAAACAATGTGACTTGTCATAATTATTTTCTTGATA
Organism: Carlito syrichta; assembly: GCF_000164805.1. Taxonomy (NCBI): domain Eukaryota; kingdom Metazoa; phylum Chordata; class Mammalia; order Primates; family Tarsiidae; genus Carlito; species Carlito syrichta. The sequence goes on along the minus strand of NW_007247187.1, from coordinate 210,560 downwards.
GTTAATTCAATATTTGTAAGAATTTATTTTTAAAAGAAAATAATATCCATACATTACACTTCTTAAAGTAATCTGTTTATATTTTTTCCGTTTTATTTATTTGTCTATACTCCTTAGCAGTGATTACAATTTTCACAGTGTAAGTTTTGTTACTAATTGCTTTAAACACGAGATTAATTTTGACACCATTTTGGATTTCTATAGAAAATAGCATTTCCAAGTTTCCAAATTTTATTTTTAATTCAATTTCAGCTTTATACAGTAGCATCTTATTCTATCTTCAAAAATTCAAATATTCTACTATTAAAAATATGACTGCTCCTTGAATGTTCACTCCGTTTAGTAGAGCCATTCTGCTGAGTCCACTTTTTCCTCTGCATGTCCTCTGGGGGTAATGCAGAAATGTATAAGAACATGTTGCTTCTTTGCTTCATACAAGGTGTGTGTTTGAGAGTATAAATATGTGGTGTGTAAAAATGTGTGCCCTGACAGAATATATATCATGTGAGTGCATGAATGCATGTACACACATACAAGCACATGTTCTTTTTTTCAAAATTGAGAGTTTATTGTTTGTTGAGAATCAGTGCACAGACATTTCAATTTGTAAACAATTCTTAACATATGTACCAAAAATCTAAAAAGCCATGTATTATTATTCTAAAAAAGTTATTCCAGTGACTTTCCAGCTTAAAATTTCAAAGCAACTTTTTCTTAAAAGGATATCAAGTCACAGTGTCTTCAAATATTGATAAGCTGTTACATACATACCACCAATTCACAATTTATCATATACACAACATACTAATTTTTGCAATCTTTCACAGTATATTAATGTACTTATTGGGAAAACAGGACTATCATGACCAAAGTTGTTACAAAGTGCACATAACTCTGACAGGTAGAGACATAATCAAGGAGTGGTTTTCTTTAGGAAACAATTCTACAGAAAGAAAGAAACAAAATGGGAATTTTAAATGTTCAAGACATTAAATGTAGCACTGCGGTCCATATTGCCACTCAGAATGTTTTGTATTACAGAATATAAGAACTAAACCTCTATCTATAGAATGTTAAGCTGACACCCAAGATAGTCAAATCCTCTCTTAATTCAATATCCCATACTATTATCTGATTGTACCAAAAAATAAACAACCAGCAAATGATTTCATGTCTTAAAAAAAAGCATTTAAACTTAAAACATAGGATGAGGTGGGATTCTTTCTTTCTTAAAAATGTTTTTAGAGCTACTAACACGGTTGCATTTACAAAAGAGCTGATAAAAATACTCCTCTGGATTGTACAAGATGGGAGACAGATCACTGATAAGATGTGGCATATGATACTATTCAGACTTGGCTTCTTTCTCTTCTGCTTCGTCAAAGACTGGATTCACCTCGGTTTTAGGTAACTCTTCGTTTTTGGTTACTTTAGCCTGTTTTCCCTTTGCTCTTGTTTTCCCTTTTGCTTGCACTTTTTTTTGTCTGAAGATTTATTCTTTCCTACTGTCTTCTTTGGCTTCACTTTCACTTTTACAGGAGCATGTTTGGACTACAACTATAGATCTCCTCTTGGGCTCTTCCTTCACCACCCTCGGTGGAACTGACTACAAGGTGTCTGCAGGCCACTGTGGGCTGAGAGCCTTTGGGAAGCTGGGCTGCCAGGCCACTGACATTCTTCCTGCAATGTCAGTTGCTGAGACCTGCTCACAAGCACACATTCTTGTGTATTACCAGCCTCTTTGTTGAACAATGTGTGCATAAGTATTGCATTTCTCCATTACTACCGTGAATACGCCAAATAAAATTTTCTCTCATATCCTTTTTTTAAAAAAATCTATTTCTTTGTGTTATGCCACAATCCCAGAGGAGCCTTGGAAATGATCCGGTGCTGCATGCACATAAGATCCAAAGAATTCCACAGAAGTTAGACTGGAAAATATAATTTACTTAGAAAGTATACTGGAGAGAGAGAGAGAGAGAGAGAGAGAGAGAGAGAGCTAGAGAGAGACACCAAAGATCCCAAAGAGCCACATGGCCACACCAGAGTTTACAAAAGCAATGGCAAATGACTGCCTGAGTGCTTGAGGTTAAATGCTTTTAAACCTTCTCTTTGATAGGGGTAGGTTGTTAAGATGGTTGGGTGGTGGTCTTTTCCATGTCATCATGGAGGGCAGGTAAGCATAGGTACTGATGTCAGGTGATGAATGGCAGGCAGATGGGTGGGTCAGTCTCATGACTGTTGCCATGTTGATGGGGTCTGTCATGAAGGTCATGAAGAGCTGATTTGGTTAACTGGTTTCTTATGCAAATACTTGGAATAGAAAAGCTAATTAGTACAAAACAATCTGGGGATGGGGTCATGAGACAATTATCAATCTTTGAGAAACCAGTTCTGTTCTTAGCTAGAGGACAAGTTAAAATGAACTGCTAGAAAAATATGACAGAACTTGGCAGTGTTAAAATGGCTCCTTATTGGGTATATCAACTCCATCTTGGTCCTGTCACTCTGACTTATACATATGTTGCTTTAAATCAAGGATTGTGATTTCAAAGACACTTTATTTTTATTCCAATCCATTTCATGTTTTGTTAATCATTGTGTGTGTGTGTGTGTGTATGTATGCATTCTTAAATATACTACTCAATCCTGATATATAAATGTTTTCTCACTCCCAAGCCACTCTCCTAATTTAATATTGGCAATCTTAGACATGGTGGGCAAACTTTTAACCTAAACTTTTTCTTGAGAATGAGTTTTTAATAGACTTTAATCACTCAAAATTTTTTCAATCATATTTCATCTGGATTCTAGAAAAAGTTAATTTAACATCCCAAGGTCCCATATTTCTGGATTTTCTGTATTCCTATACTTTCTTCTTGCAAATCACTTATTTTTTTCTTTGCACATCTTCATACAAGATCCTACTATAAGCAGCTAGTAGGATCCAACTCATAATATTAGCCTTCCCCTGACTTGCCACTTAATCTAGAGCATCAGGCATAGTACCACAGAAACTTTTCTTTAAAAAGAATTTTTTTTAATTTGAAAAAATGTGGGGTACAATTCACGGTCAGGTGTACAAATGGTCATCATGCAGATACCCTTGTTGGTGAGGTGTGTCCCTGCTCCAGCAGTTTCCCACTACTGCCAATTCCTTTCTTATAGTATTATGATAATTGCTCAAGGTTCGTTTATGAGTGAAAACATGTGTTACTCAGTTCTTTGTTTCCGTGATAGATTACTCAGTATTATAGACTCTAAGACCATCCAAGTTGTTGCAAATTTCATAATATTGTCTTTTATGGTTGCATAATATTTCATTGTATGTATTTACCACATTTTTTATCCAGTCCTTTTTCAGTGGGCAGTATGGTTGGTTCCATGTTTTTACTATTGTGAATAATGCTGCAATAAACATGCGTGTGCAGGTATCTTTATCATAGAGTGATTTGAATTCTTCTGGGAATTTTTCAAGAAGGGGGATTATGGGGTAATATGGAATGTTAAATTTTAGATCTTTTAGGAATAGCCAAATTGTTTTTCACAAAGATTAAACTAGTCTACACTCCCAACAACTGTATATAAGTGTTCTCTTCTTCCTGCATCCTCACCAACACCTGTTGTTTTTTGAGTTATTGATGATGGCCATTCTGACTGATGTTAGGTGTATCTCAGTGTGATTTTAATTTGCATTTCTTTGATGACTAGAGAGACTGAGAATTTTTTCATGTATCTGCTGGCTGCTTGCTTGTTTGTATGTCTTCTTTTGAGAAGTGTCTATTCATATCTTTTACTCACTTTGTAAAATTGTTTGTTTTGGTTTTTTTTTTTGAACCATTTGAGTTCCTTGTAGATTGTGGATATTAGGCCTTTGTCAGATGTATGGTTGACAAATATTTTTTCCCATTCTGTGTGCTTGCTCCCTGATCGCTTGATGGTTTCTTTGCTTTGCAGAAGCATTTCAATTTGATGAAGTCCCACTTGTCTAACTTATTTCTTATAGGATGGGCTTTTGGGGTTTTGATCAGGAATTGGTTGCTAGTTCCAATTTCCATAAGGGTATCTCCTACATTTTCTAAGATTATTATAGTTTGAAATTTTACATTTAGGCCTTTGATCCATTTGGAGTTGATTTTTTTTTTTTTTTTTTGTATGGTGACAGGTAGGGGTCTTGGTTTAATCTTCTACATGTGGTCAACCAGTTTTCCCAGCACCATTTACTGAGTAGGTTCTCCTCTCCCCAGTGGTTGTTAGTGGAGGTTTTGTCAAAGATGAGTTGGTTGAGATATTAAGACTTTGCTTCTGAAATCTCTATCCTGTTCCTTGTTCTATATGCCTGCTCTTATACCAATACCAGACTGTTTTGTTTATTTTAGCATTATAATAAAGTTTAAAGTCTGGATGTGTGATAACTCCCGCTTTGTTTCTTTTGCTGAGGATTGTTTTGGCTACTCATGCTCATTTATATTTCCATATGAATTTCTGCATTGTTGTTTCCAGGTCTGAGAAGAATGATGCCAGTAATTTAATGGTTATAGCATTAAATCTGTAAATTGCTTTGGGTAGGATGGACATATTAACCATGTTGATTCTTCCAAACTATGAGCATGGGAAATTTTTCTATTTGTTTGTGTCATCTTTGATTTCTTTGAGCAGTGTTTTGTAGTTTTTGTTGTAATGATCTTTCACTTCTCTGGTTAGGAAGATGTCAAGATCTTTCATTTTTTGTGTGGTTATGTGAATGGGATTGTGCTTTTTATTTTGGGTTTCTGTTTGTTTGTTGTTGGTGTATAGGAATGCAACTATCTTTTGCACATCTCTTCTATACCCTGAGACATTGCCAAAGTCTTTTATCAGTGCAAGGACGTTTTTGACAGATTCTCTTGGCTTTTCATGTTGCATGCAAAGAGGATAACTTAACTTCCTCTTTTTCTATTTGGATATCCCTGATTTCCTTCTCTTATCTAATTGCTCTAGCTAGGACTTCTAACATTATCTTGAACAGGTGGGGTGAGAGTGGGCAGCGCTTGTCTTGTTCCTGTTTTCAGGGAAAATGATTCTAATTTCTGTCTGTTTACCATTATGTTGGCTATGGGTTTCTTGTAAATGACTCTTGCTATTTTGAGGTATGTTCCATCTATGCTTAGGTGTTCAAGGGTTTTTATAAAGAGGAATGCTGGATTTTATCAAAGGTATTTCTGCATCTAATGATATCATCATGTGGTTCTTCTTTCTTCATCTATTGATATATAAATTTCAAGTCTCCCACTCAGATCAGATTTTCTGTACCTGTTCCAGCATTGGGGTGGGCATCTGTCTCACCCAGTCAGGTCAACCCAAGAAGCATGAGGTGATAGCCTCTGGTTCTCAGGTTGGAGACTGGACAGAGCTGGGTGGGGCAATGCAGGTCTCTGCCTGGTCCTGGGACAGAGAAAATGGTGGTGGTCAATGTCTCCTCACAAGCTGTGGGGCTCAGTATCAGATTTCCTCATGGCACCTTTTCCATAGTTCCTGCTGCTAATGCCCACACTGCTGCTTCAGGTGATGGTGTGTGCCAGGTGCCATGTGCTGAGGAGCAGCTGTTCTCTGCTGCCTTCTCCCAAGAGATCCCTGAGAATGACAGATAATCCTGCACTCCAGTGACTCCAGTGTCAGAGCAGTGGCAGATTGTAGTCACCTCCAGAGGAGAACCCTGAGTACTTGAAACTGAGTCTCCCCTCAGATGGATTTTCACTCACCCACCAGCACACTCCCACTCATGCAGACGTCTTTATGGACACTTGCTTTGCACAGACTCTCACATTCCAACCAGTTCCATAGCCAACTTGCCCTTACTCTCTCACAGAAACTTTTCTTCAAGAAATTGCAGGCAACGATTCAACAAATGTTTTTTTCTATATGGCACAATTATCCAATCTTCCTCCCTTTGATTTATCTGACCTTGCTGCCTGTCACTTTAATGCTAAGCAAAGGACATTAGTTTAATGAGTTTGTATGCCAGTATTCCCATTTAATAATAAAATTTTGTTTTAGAACAGAGTACTTGTGGCATACAAAACAAAATACAAGTGATTAAACACAAAATCAATTATCTCCAGGTGTTATGGCAATTCAATGCATGTTGAGTAAGCAGCTTTCCAACCCTTAATTTAAGGAGAAATTTCCCCTAAACTTGTGGCTCTAATATTCTCTGATACATGGGAGTTCTCTCTTTTTCTCTCCATGTATGGGACAAACCTGGAAGGAGCACCTATAACTTTGGCACATATTTTTATTGGCCAGATCTCAGCAAGATGGTCAAGGTGTGGTCCAGCTGCATCTCAGCAGAAAAGTAAAACAGATAGATGAACTTATGGTCATCAACATAATATATATTATAATTTTCACATTTAATTCCCAACTTAGGAAAATATTTACTTTTCTATTTGTATAATTGTTTGTGCATTTGTTTAAGTTATAAATAAAAAGTGAGGTAGAAAGAAATAGGAGAGTCATAATTGAGATAATCAGTAGCAAGTGAAAATTTTAAGAGGTTTAGGAGTCATTGCTATTTATAGACATCTTTAGAAATTATCCTGATCCCAAACTATTAATTATGGCTTAATTTTGACCATTAAGAAAGAAGTCTAATTTGGAATTGCTCTATTTTACTTTCCCCAATCTCAGACTGCCTACTTTAGACAAAAAGTCCTTTCTGTAAGAGTGTTTACTCCTAGACATTATTCTCAAATGTTTTTTAAGTTGCCTCATTCAATCCACAAATTCAGCAATGGATAATTTCCCTCACATCATACATTTTAATTTCAGGAAGAGCCAATTCCATATAAGGGTCAATTTGCTTAAGTTAGGCCTAATAAGATAATCTCTCTTTTGATTAAAGTCAACGCATGAGAAAACTTACTTAAATCTGAAAAAGTGTAATTAAACATGATTACACGAATAACATTTTGTTATATTTACTATTCATGCTCACATTCAAGGGAGGATCAATATACCAAGCATATGCATCAGGGAATGGAAATCTTGAGGTCCACCTTAGAATTCTGCCTGCCACAATCTGTCTTCTTGTGCCCAATAATTCACTTACCTCCAAAATGCAAAATACCTTCTCTCAAGTTTACTAAATGTCGCATCCTATTAGAGCATCACTGAAATTCCAAATTATTTTAGCTGAAGTGAAATCTCATAATCACATCAATTTAAGTTCATAATCTCATCATCAAAATAAGTTATTTTGGAATCAATTATGGATAAGACTCCTGGGTGTAAATCATTAAATACAATGCCTGAGCAATGTATTTTCTTCACCTTTGGACCTAAAAGAACTAAGAAGCAATATCCATATCTCCAATATATGTCACATACATTGATGAGACAGGTATAATAGTTATAGATAGTCTGGTTCAAAAATAAGAAAAAAAGTTAAGAATCCATCTTTTATTGTACCACATGTTCATTTTTTAAATTAAACGTGAGTTCAAACCACTTGCCATGTAAAGAATGTTTAAAATTTTTTATTAAATAGCAATAATTTATTAATTTTTATATTCTGAATAAAAATCCAGTATCAGATAAGAATACTATAAATAACTTATTTGAGTTGGTGCCTTCCTCTTTATTTCCTTATGGTGAAATTTTAAGAACAGAAGTTTTAAATTCTAATGCCAACCTGTCAGCGTGTGTGTGTGTGTGTGTGTGTGTGTGTGTGTGTGTGTGTGTGTGTGTGTGTTATGGTTAGTTGATATGCTTTCAAGATTTTCAAGAAATCTTTGAATATAGTAAGATTGTGAAAATTTTTCCTACTTTTAATTGTTTTTACGTTTTAGACTTGACATTTAGATTTAGAATCTATTTTGAATTAGTATTTGTCTGTGATGTGGTGTAAAATTTCAGAATTCTCACTTTTTATAAGCATACAATTTTTTTAGCACAATTAGTTACAAACACTCCTCTTTCCTCCATTAACTTACTTTGTGAGTAAGTCATTTGTGCATGCATCCCAAGATCTCTGTCTACGTCATCTCTTTTGTTCTACTAATCTGTCTTTCCATACAGAAATTTTATCTTTCCTTGATTACTACAACTTGTAAGTCTCCTAATATGGTGATGTAAATTAACCAAATTTGTTGTTCTTTTCAAAAATTTTTTGTTGTTCAATGCCTTTTTTCATTTGATAATACATTATAGAATAAACTTGCAATTACAAGGAAGCAACCCATATTTTACATGGCTCTTTTATCATATTACTTTTATAAAATGTAATTCTTAATTTCTGGAATTTCTAAATTCTTTAGACTTTTCTTTGGGAATTTTGGAATTTTGTGTGTGTTTTTTTTAATTTGCCAATTTAATCTACTTTGTAAAATTTATTACTATAAAATTATTCACATTATTTTTATTTCATTTCTGTAGTGGTGCAACATTCTTAAAACTCTCTTTTATTTCTGGTGTTTGTACACTTTTTTTTTTTTTTTTTTTGTAAGTTGGAGTCTCACTCTGTCACCCAGACTGGAGTGCAGTGGCCACTCCCGGCCACTGCAGCCTTGACCTGCTGGGCTCCGGCTATCCTTCCGCCTCAGCCTTCCAAGTAGCTGGAATTACAGGCATGCGCTACCATGCCCGGCTGATTTTTTTTTGTTTTTTGATTGTAGAGATGAGGTCTCACTGCCCAGGCGGGTCTCGAATCCGTGGGCTCAGGCAATCCACTCACCTCAGCCTCCCAAAGGCACAGGATTACAGGCTGAACCACTGAGTCCGGCTGTTTGTACACTTTTTTAAAAAAATGTTTTCTTCATCAGTTTATATTTAGTCCATTTTTTATTTTAAAAGAAACATTTTTTATCTGATTTTATGTCATTTTTATTTCAATCACTTATAATAATATTTATCATTACTTGTTTTCTACTCATGGTATTTTACTCAATTTGGTATCTTTTAAACTTCTTAAGTAGGCAGCTGCAATAATTTATTTTAAAGTTTTAATTTTTTATGTAAGTTTTTAAAGTTATTTTATCCACTCTAAGTGCTAATTTAGCTTCATGTTAAAAATGCTTTATGTGGTACTTTTATTTATTTTATTTTATTTTATTTTTATTTTTTTGAGTTGGAGTCTCACTCTGCTACTCAGACTAGAGTGCAGTGGCCGCTCCTGGCCACCGTAGCTCCTGGCCACCTGGGCTCTGGCAATCCTTCCGCCTCAGCCTTCCAAGTAGCTGGAACTACAGGCTCATGCTACCATGCCTGGCTAATTTTTAATTTATTGTGGAGATGAGGTCTCGCCAAGTTGCCCAGATGGGACTTGAACCCACGAGCTCAGGCAATTCACTCACCTCAGCCTCCCAAAGCGCGGGATTACAGGCTGAGCCACCGAACCTGGTTGGTATTTTTACTAACATTAGGTTTAATTATTATTTTACTTTGATTTCTTCATTAATCCATGTGTTGTTTTTCAATTTTATAAATCTTTTTCTTATGAGTTTCTTATTATTTTGTGCAATTATATATGCTCTTTATTACTTCTAATAATTTTAATATATTCCAAAATTTTATGGTTCACCACATTGTCTATCCTATTCTATGATTCACCTTACTGTTGTATGATCCAAGTCCATTTAGAATATTGTGAATTTTGCACAAGATTGAGGGAAGTATGAACAAATGTCAATTAAGTCAAGTGGGCTGATGCTGTTTTTCAAGTTTTACTCTCCTTTGCTTATTTTTTTGTCAATTTCTTATCAATTATTGAGAAAGGAGCATTAGAATCTCCAATTATAGTTGTCATTTTTGAACACTTGAAATCTCTGATTATATGTGGTTTTTGTATAGTAAACCTTCCAACTTTGTAAGTTTTCACTTCATGTATTTTGAAATTCTTTTATTTGCTACACATTAAAGTATTTTATAATTTCAAGATGAATATTTTTATAAACAAAATGCTCTTCTTTACTCCTATAATAATTTGACTTGAAGTTCACCTTATCTAACATGAATATAGCCACCTCAGATTTCTCTTGATTAGTTGACATGGGATACCTTATGTATATCTCTGTGTTATATCTTTTTCTAGAATTTTAACTAATCTGGCCTTTCTATTTAAAGGCATTTTTCATAGAACGAATATAGTTGGGTAATTTTTCTCTCAATCTGACCATTTCTGGCTTTTAATTTCTGTGTTTAGTTAAATTACATTTACTATAATTATTAATATTGTTAAGCTTAAGGCTTCCACTGCTATTTGTTTTTATTCCCATTTATTCTTTCCTTTCATACTTTATATTGGACTGTTTAAAATTTTAAATGCCTCATTTTGCCTTTTCTATTAGTTTATCAAGCAATAAAACAATAATTAAGACAATAAAGAAGTTAACTTTAGTCTGTATTCAAATTATAATGTATTACTCCACATTTAGGTTATTATTGCCATACATTTTAAATCTACATATAAAAAACAGAATACATAGCTATTATTTTTAAGCAGACAATTATTGAAACAATAATTTTTTAATCTACATATGAACTATTTCCAGTTTACTATTTCCAGCTTATTTACTCTAGTATAAATATATTTTAATCTAGAAGCACTTTAATTTTAATTAAAGAACTTCCTCTCTCTCTATATAGTAATCTGCTATTCACAAGTTCTTTCAAATTCTTTTTGTCTCAAATGTCTTAATTTTCTTTTCATTTAAAAAATATGTTTCAGTTGTGAGAATCAGAAGTGAATTGAGTAGACAAAGGGGAGAGAGAGGAATTGTCTTCTTAAGAGTGGTCATGCCTGGCTTTTAGATTCAAGAAGGCAACCATTGAACTGCAGATCAACATCACTCTTGCCAACCAAGGCAAAGAGTAGGGATCAATCTGCTAATAGACAGAGACATCCCAAACACTTTTGGATGGGTGAAGCACCCTGTACACAGCAAAAGTCACTTTAAACACAAAGAGACCAGAAAACAATGACAGATGTAAAATCTGGGTGCTCTATCCCTTGCTGTGCACCAGGCTAACACAGGAACTAAAGCCCTGCCCAGTGAGCAAGAGCAGGTGAGTGTTCCTAAGACACTTTGTGTTCATTAACCCCCTCTCAGCTGTACAAGAGTTGTCAGTCCCATGAGGGAGGAGTCTTGATCAGGGCACAGCAGCTGGAACCCGAGTGGAATGAAGGAAAAAATACACGGGGTCAGCAGCCATGAGCGCAACTTCTGGCAGCAGAAACTGGCTGGTTCTCAGTCAGGTAAAACCATCCTGCAGAGTGAACTCATGGGCATCTGGCCAGTTTTCCCAACCTGATCAGGAAGAATCACCCTCAAACCCTGAGTGGCAACAGTGAGGATCCCCTCTCACCTCCTTCATGGTGGGGAAATTGCTCTTTTATAAGAGCAGAGTATGAACTTGAACAGGGAAGAAGCAATGCAAAAGACACCCAAAGACTTTATCAGTGGAAAGTCTTCTGGGTTACAAACCACAGACAACAGATGGGAGGTCCATCCTCCTACCCATTCTCTACAGCAGAGGTCCTCAAACTTTTAAAACAGGGGGCCAGTTCACTGTCCCTCAGACCGTTGGAGGGGCAGACTATAGTTTAAGAAGAAAAACTATGAATAAATTCCTATGCACACTGCACATATCTTATTTTGAAGTGAGAATACAAAACGGGAACAAATACAATATTTAAAATGGAGAACAAGTAAAGTTAAATCAACAAACTTACCAGCATTTCAATGGGAACTATGGACTTGCTTTTGGCTAATGAGATGGTCAATGTCCGGTTCCATATTTGTCATTGCTAGTCGTAACAAGTGATGCAAGTGTGCATCAGTTATCTAGATCTGGTTGGAGATTTCAGATGTTTCATTCTGGAAAAAGTCTGTTCACAGACATAAGTGCTGCCAAAGATGGTTGCCATTTTGAGTGCATCGTACCTGAGATTAGGATATGTCTCAGAGGGGAGAGATGCATAGAAATTAGGAAGACTGCTTGACGTGAATGCGTCTTTCAGAGAGTCACAATTCTGCAGTTCAGCCAGTTCCATTTGGTAAATTGTATCCATATTTTCAACGTCAATAGAAAATGGGTTATGGAAAAGCTGTATGTCCTGTTCATGGAGATGAAGCTCTTTAAATCTAAATTGGAACGCCTTTTGCAACTTTTCCAGTGAATCTACACATGTTTTGTTTGGGAATGCAACCAATGGTTTTTCCGCTAACAGATTTTGAGTTGTGGGGAGATGGCAGAAGTTTTTCTCCTTCACTTGTTTGATGAGGAGGCCTAATTTTACTTCAAATGCTTTCACATGTGATTGCATATCACAGATGAGCTTCCCCTTCCCTTGAAGTTGCACATTGAAACTGTTGAGTAGCTCTGTTACATCTGTCAGAAAAGCAAGGCACCATTTCCATTCTGCATCATTGAGCTCTGGTACTTCTTTGTTTTTGGAAAGCAGAAAAGCTGTAATCTATGGAAGTAAGTCATAGAAATGTTTCAAAACTCTCCCTCGACTCAGCCAACGGACTTCTGTGTGGAACAGAACATCTTCATAGGCAACATTTAGCTCAGACAGAAATTCCTGAAATTGTCTGTGGTTTAGTACATTAGCTCTAATGAAGTTAACACAAGATACCACAATTTTCATAACAGAGTCCCACTTCAGTGATTTACTACACAGCGCTTGTTGGTGAATGAGGTAGTGTATGGCTATTGGATGAAAATGGTTATGTTTGCCCATCTCTTGGTTAATGTGAGCAATTACTTCCTTTCTTAGACCCCATCATGCTAGGAGCACCATCAGTTGTCACACTGGCTAGTTTAGCCCAGTCCAGCTCCAAACCATTCACAGTTTGGCAAACCTTTTCATAGAATATCCTCTCCTGTAGTTGTTCCTTTGATGCTTTGCAGTGCAGCAAGCTCTTCTGTGACTTTGAACTAGTCATTTGTCCCACGAATAAAAATTAGAAGTTGTGCAGAATCACGAACATCATTGCTTTCGTCGAGTGCCAAGGAAAAATAGGAAAGTTCTTTTGAGGAGTTTTGCAAATGCTGATGCAAATTGTCTCCCATTTCTTCAATCCTTTGTGTAATTGTAGGTCCTGAAAGACTTACTGTACTAAATAAATCAGGCTTCTCTGGACACATCTCTTTGGCAACAGAAAGAAGGCATTCTTTAACAAATTCTCCCTCCACAAATGGTCTGCCAGTGCACGCTATTAGCTGGGCAAGTTAAAAACTTGCTTGCGGTGATGAAATATTTAGCTGCTTCTGCTTCACAAAAGTATTTTGCTGAGTTGTCAATGTAT
>NW_007247187.1:193244-196614 GCF_000164805.1 Carlito syrichta | reverse complement strand
ACTGTCAATTAAATTGGGTTTCCTACTCCTCGGCTGTCTGCAGAGCAGGATTAAGTTCCCATGGGGCCCTAGGCAGATTACCAGTTTGGAGCCCCCATGCGATAGCACTGAGCACTGACCATTTGCATTAACACTGAGCACTGACCATTTGCGTTAACACTGCTGACCATTTGCGTTAACACTGCTGACCATTTGCGATAACACTGACCGCTGACAATTTGCATTAATACTGAGCGCTGACCATTTGCATTAACACTGAGCACTGACTATTTGCATTACCTCTGAGCACTGACCATTTGCATTACCTCTGAGCACTGACCATTTGCGTTAGCACAGAGCGCTATTTGGGTTATCACTGTGATGTAACCCCCCTAGAAACCACCCCCAACCAACTAACCAACTTCAAAAAAAAAAGACTCTCCTAACTTCAAAAAAAAAAAAGGCTCTCCTAACTTCAAAAAAGAAGGCAACCCCATCTACAAAAAAAAAAAAAAACCCTCCTAACTTCAGGAAAAAAAAGGCCCCCCTTAACCGCAAAAAAAGGCCCCACTAACTGCAAAATTAAAAATATATATATAGACCTCCTAACTTCAAAAAAAGAATAAATCCTAACTTGTTCTTACCTCGGTCCTCAGGCAGCAGCAGGCTCTGCACAGGCAAGCTCGTGACTCATCTGATCACACTGGAGACTGAGAGGAGAAGTCGAGAGACAGAGAGAAGGAGGGGAGTCGGAGAGTGCAACGTACATTCCACACATGTGCGCTGCAGGCCAGGACGAGTCAACTTCTAGGCAGGACAGGCAGCGGCAGCAAAAACACCCGGTGGGCCGGATAAATGTTCTCAGTGGTCCGCATGTGGCCTGCGGGCCGTAGTTTGAGGACCCCTGCTCTACAGTGTTAGCAACAGAAGCTGCTACAGTTGAGAAACATGCCACAGGGTGGAGCAAAAGAGCACAAAAGAATGACCTGTTCTGCCCACTGAGTGATCTATATTGAACCACTTATATTGATCTATATTGAAAGGGCCCTAGAACAGAAGGTCAATGACCAGCTTTAAAACATAGAAGCCAAAAGGAATTTCAGAGAGGGAAAAGAAGCCTATCACAAATGAAAAATCAGTTAAAAAAAAAAAAGCAACTCAGAATACTAAAAAAGACAGCACATCAAAAAAACATCTATCAGAGCACAAACAATGCAACCCCTCCAACCAAACGACCTACCCCAGATGAAAGTCTCAAAAATCAGAGATTGGATGACTAAAATGAACAGAAAGAACGAAGAAAAACTGTAAGAAACACTCACCAAAGTTATACAGAAAGTAAAAGCAGAATTGACCAATTTCAAAAAAGCCCATTCTGAAATAATGGAAATGAAGAAACTCATTCTGGAAAATTTAAAAAACCCTCTTTCCAGATGATATAGTATTATATTGTAAAAACCCTAACAGATCTGTCAAAAGCCTCTGATAAATGACTTTGGTAATGTGTTGGGGTACAAAATTAATGTGCAAAAGACATTTGCATTTCTATACACCATCAACAGGCAGGCAGAGAATCAAATAAAAAGCAAATCCTATTTGCAATAGCCACATACAAAAAAATGAAATGCCTTGGCACCCCCTCACCAGAAAAGTGAAAGATATTTATGAAAAGAACTACAAAACGCTGCACAAAGAAATCAGGGTTGAAACAAACAAATGGAAAAGCATTCCATGCTCATGGAAGACTCAATATTATCAAAATGACTATCCTACCCAAGGTAAACTGATATTAGACCTGTAATGACAACATAGAAATTCATGTGAAAACAGAAAAGAGCATGAATAGCCAAGACAACCTTCAGCAAAAGGAACAAAGTAGGAGGTATCATACTTCCAGACTTTAACCTTTATTACAAAGCTATATTAACTAAAACACCCTGATATTTGTAAAGAGTAGGTACATATAACAATGGTACAGGACAGAGTTTCTAAAAACAAAAATATGGTCTCTCAACCAACTCATCTTTGATAAATCCACCAATAACCATAAACAAAAATCAACTCAAAAATGGACTAAGAACCTAAATGGAAAACATCAAATTTGAGAATTCTGAAGAAAACATAGGAAACACTCATGCACATCAGAGTAGGCAACAAATTCTTACCAGTTACCAGAAGCAAACTTAATAAAAGCTAAAATAGACAAGTGAGACCTTATCAAACTGAAAAGCTTTTGCAAAGCAATAGAAACCATCAAGAGAGCAAGGAGACAACACAAAGAATGGAAAAAATATTTACAAATTATGCATCTGACAAAGGCCTAGCATCCAGGTTTTATAAGAAACTCAAATGAATTAAAGCTAAAAAAAACCAAACAACCTCATTAAAAAGTGGGCAAATGACACCTCTCAAAAGATGATATACAGGCAGCCAAAAAACAACATGAAAAGTTGCTCAGCCTCACTAATCATAGAGAAATACAAATGAATACTACAATGAGATACCACCTAAATCCAGTAAGAATGACTGTCATTAATAAGTCAAAAAACAACAGATGCTGGCATGGGTGGGGAGAAAAGGGAACACTCTACACTGTTGGTGGGAGTGCAAACTGATTCAACCTCTATGGAAAGCTTTGTGGCATTTCCTAAAAAACAACTAAACATTGACCTTGCATATGATACAGCAATCGCTCTCCTAAGTATATACCCAGAGGAACATAAATTGTTTTACAAAAGAGACCCCTCATGTACTTGTTCATTGCCAAACTATTTACAATAGCAAAAACATGGAATCAACCCTACTGCATGTGAAAGTTGGACTGGATAAAGAAAATGTGGTACATATACATAATGGAGTAGTACCCAGCTATAAAAAAGAGCAAAACCACAGACTTTGCAGCAAATCACATGGAGTTAGAGACCATCATTCTGAGTAATATATCACAGAAACAAAGACAAGAATGCTGCATATTCTCACTCATAATTGGGCCTTGAACATTAGTCACATTGACACAAGGTCAGGATTGGCAGTAACTGGACACTGCTAGGGGAAGCAGGGAGGAAAAAGGGTGGGGGGCACATGACAAAGGGTACTTGGTTTATTATCTGAAGAGTGAGGGCCAGTTAGAAACCTATACTTCTTTGCATGCAGCCTACTTATGTAGTTAATCCTCACTTGTCATCCACAACCCTATAATAAAATAAAATATATTTTAGCTGTAGATGCATTTCTAGATTAACAGTTTTTCTATCTCAGTTCTTTACAGATATTTTATATCACCGTCTTTTTTTTTTTTTTTTTTTTGAGTTGGAGTCTCACTCTGGCACCCAGACTGGAGTGCAGTGGCCGCTCCATGCCACCGCAGCCTGACCTGCTGGGCTCCGGCGAT